>NC_092633.1:46786334-47090438 GCF_039555335.1 Amphiura filiformis | reverse complement strand
TTATATCCAGCACAGTGACAGAGGCTGCTGAAGAGATAGCACCACAAGAAAGAACAAAGAAACCAAAACCAAAGAAGATATTGAGATTGAGGAGCTAGATATTAAAAGAAAGATACTCAGAGAAATCATAGACAAAACTACTACTCAGAAAGTAGAGTACAAGGAAACTGTGAAGGAAGTTAGAAAGAAGAGGCGTCAGAGAAGTAGAAGAAAACGAAGAGAACAAATTGAGTCCATCCTAGAAAGTGGTAAAGGACCAAAACAGATCTCCAAAATGAACAGTAAGAAAACTAGAATCAGCCAGATGAAAGACAAAAATGGTATTCCTACATCTAGTAGAGAAGAAATACTCAACATCTGTGCAGAGTTTTACCAAGACCTATATAGCTCTCATTCTAACCAAAGTAAAGACAACAAAGCACCTGGCACTGATGACATATCCAGTGACGTGTATAAGATAGGAGGTGCGGAAATCATCACTCAATTAACAAGACTATACAACCAAATATTGACAGAAAAGAAGATACCAGCAGCCTGGAAGGAAGCTAAGATTATTCTTCTACATAAGAAAGGAGATAAAGAGGATATCAAAACTACCGACCAATTAGTCTGCTATCACATGCATATAAAATTTTCACACGAATCATTCAGAATAGAATCAAGAGAATCTTGGATGAAAATCAACCTAGAGAGCAGGCAGGCTTCAGAGAGGGCTTTTCAACAACTGATCATCTACATGCTTTGAACCAACTGATTGAGAAAGCAAATGAGTATCAGCTGAAGCTTTGTATTGGCTATATAGATTACGAGAAAGCTTTTGATTCGGTGGAACACAGTGACTTATTTGCAGCCTTAAGAAGGATTGGAGTCAACGAAGGGTATGTTAAGATTCTGGAGGACATTTACACAAACGCCACAGCTACAATCCACATAGATAAGGATGTCTCCAAGCCTATCCACATAAAGAGGGGAGTACGGCAAGGGATACAATCTCTCCAAAAATATTCACAGCTGCCATGGAACAAATTTTCAAACAACTAGATTTAGACGAAAGAGGTATCAACATCGATGGAGAATGGTTAACTGACCTGAGGTTTGCAGATGATGTAGCCCTTACATCACCATCAGTCAAAGACTTGGAAGTTCAGCTAAATAGTTTGAACACTGAGAGCAGGAAAATTGGATTAAAAATACACAAAGGGAAAAGCGAAATACATGACCAACTTTGACACTACAGAGTCCATTGAAATTGACAATGAACCGATTGAGAAAGTAGATAGCTACAAGTATCTGGGCAAGACAGTCAAAATGGAGGACAACACAAGAGAGGAAGTCTTACTAAGAATCAAGGCTGGCTGGTGTTGTTTTGGCAGGTACAAAGACATCCTTTGTGATAAAAAGCTACCAATGACATTGAGGAGGCGCATATACGATCAATGTGTGTTACCCACCATGACCTCACGGCGCTGAAACCTGGTCGACAACTAAAGATCTGGAACATAAACTCACCACGACACAACGAGCCATGGAAAGACGTATGCTGAACATAACTATACGAGACAAAATCAGAAACAGTGACATAAGAAATAAAACTGGAGTCAAAGACATCATGGAAAGGATCGGTGAAGCAAAATGGAGATGGGCAGGACATGTGGCAAGAAAAAACGACAACAGATGGACAAAAAGAGTCACCGAGTGGCAACCAAGAACAGGAAAGCGTAGAAGAGGAAGGCAAAGATGAAGATGGCGAGACGATTTAACAGCATATAGAGGCACCACATGGGCAAGGGATGCGCAAGACAGACAGAAATGGAAGATTCTTGAAGAGGGCTTCATACTACAGAGGATGAAACAGCCTAGGTGAGGTGAGGTGAGGTAGCATGTCACATATTTGACACAAGCACTTGTCAAGGCTCGTGTATGTAGTGCGTTGTAGGCATAGGAGTAGTGCGTAATATTGGACCTGCCTATCTTGTATATGATAGAGGATAGTAAAAACATAAAATCCTATCGTTTATTCTCTAAATATATATACTTACAGGCATGTAATTTGTACATGAGCCTAACGCTGAAATCATATAGTTGACCGCTGTCCAGTATGACTGGCATAAGTGGGGCCACCCTGCACTGTCCAGAGTTGGTCATCGAGATGTTCTTGGACAGATCAAATGAACGGAAAACTGTGAAAAAAGAAACCAAAATATGATGATAAATTTATAAGTTTGCTGAAGTTAAATTACACTGGTAATGCTGCAAGGATATATTAATATATTAATAAGGCCACAAAAAATGTTTCTTTGCCCTCCGCGACCGACCCAAAAAACACAAAAATCTCGGGTTGACTTTTTTTTAAATTTAATTTTTTAATTATTAATATTATTATTATTTTCAACAATATTGTATGTTACTAGTTACTTCTCCCTTACAATCAACTTAAAATAAATTTCAATCAAAACACCAAACCAGGTCAGGTGCTTGAAAGGTTTAGTTACGCTGTAAGATGTGGTTTTGCTTTCCTTAAGTCAAAATGGTGGATGTGCCCATGGAAAAAAAAGGTTGACCTTCTACCCTCAATTTTTTGTCCTACGGCATATTCGAATTTCATCCATCATATGATGGGACCTTTTCAAGACTGACTGACATATTGCTAAAGCTTTAGTGCAGAAACAACTACAGACTAAAACAGGCAATCAGGTCACATGGATGAACTTCCCTCTTGTCTTTGTGCATCATTTGAGTACCTAGGACCCAGGTGCATCATTGACTGAGATTCTTTTCACTACCACTTGGTAATTACGAGATTAAAGGACCAGTCGAGTTACCAAACAGGCACCGAGTAATAGAATATGAATACTCAAGTTTGGTTTGGGTAGGGGTGTGCCGCTGAGAATTTGAAAGTGGACCCATCAATATACCAATTTTTAAAGAAATTTTCAAAATTTCCAGCCAAATTAAACAGAAACTGTCGTGAATTTTTACAACATTTCCCCAAAAGTTTGGAGAAATTAAAAACATTTTGGCCACAGTGAAGCAAAATTGAAAAATAGAGAAAATTTGAAAAAGGATCCATTGATTACAAAAGGCCGAAAATGCTACCCATGTTTGCAGCATGTCCCCATATGGCCATTTGTCCTGACCCCCCGGAACAGAGAGAGATCCGAATAAAAGAAGTTCAAATAAGCGAGGTTGGATAGAAAGGATATGATCAATTACACATGTTTAGCTAGTATTATTTATAGTTACTTGATTCTTCAAGGTGGATCAAGGCATCGAGGTAGTCAAAGATTTCCACTGTCATCTGAAAACTGAACATACAAAAAGTGACATGCATGTCAACATACAAAAAAATCTACCTAATGTTTCAATTGTTTCAACTGATAGTATACAAATATTAACTGTCTATGAGTGTAATGGTCGAAATATAATCAAGAGGTGAAAGATGGATTGCTCCATTCCACGAGCCGGAACGGCGAGTGGGATGGAACAATACATCTTTCACAGAGTGATTTTATTTCAACCATTACACAAATTTAAGACAGTTAATATTTGTTTTATATCACTCATACATAAATTCTATTACTCCAAAATACTATTTAAGATAGGGAATATATTTTTTCATCAACATAATACTATGTTTTGCTGTGACATAATTCACAATTTGCTGTCCACCCCATAACTAAAATTGGCGAGTCGGAGAGTCAGCGCACGGCCTGGCGCACTACGGCGGAGCACTATGATGGTAAAAACTATCACACGGAGAGGGTGATGGTAAAAATGACAAATGGTAATCAACCAATGAACTATCTAGAATTTATGTATGAGTGATATAATTTCATATTAAAGGTGTGTGACTTTCAACTGATTTTGCTTGATTACATTCACCTTCACAGAATGGAAGGTAATACCAGGAAGAATTTTGTGGCAGAGTATGCAAATGACTTAATTCTTTCAAAACTAAAGAGACATTTTGATTTCATAAATTAACAAGGATCAGTTTCGTTTCAAACTAAGCCATTGTTTTTTTAGCCATGTCTCGAAATACATGTACCGTATTTCGTCAAATAACACCCCCGGGGGCGTTACATTTTCCCAAGGGGGGGGCATTTATTCAAGGTCAATTCTAGAACAATAATTCCTGTTAAAATCATTAGGTAAACTTAAAATGACGAACTATGAACTAGAAACACTGACTTCTGGTTCACTTCCGGGTTTCCATTCCAGATTTTCGCCAATTATTGACGCTATTATCGACCATGTGGGCAACTTGGTAAGCTTACTGCATAAGATAGCATGGAAATATCGGCATTTTTGAAACATCTTGGTGGAAAAAAGTGGTGGGGTGTTTATTTGAGGGGGGCGACTATTTGACGAAAAAGAAGAAAGAAAGCTTTCACCCGTTGCCAAAATATGCATTTTAATGAGCTTAAGGGAGGGTATAAGGCCTGTGATGGGGGCCAGGTGGACATTCCCCCAAAATATTTTTCTTGCCCTCCCTGTAAAAACCCAAAATTATGAAAACTACCACTTTTTGTGACAATTTTGTGCAAAATTGGTTGATTTTGCCCTCCCCCAAAATTCACTTCCCCCCAAGCCCCCTCCCTTTAAAAAATTCCTGGCGCCACCACTGTATAAGGCTGTCAATCGTGACACTTAACTTCAATTGCTGAAATATCAGCCCTGAACACAAACCAAATAATGATTAAAACATATCCAAAATACAATGTAGGTTAATAAAATAAATTAATAGGCAAATAATAAAAAATAAAAAAACAGAATGGAAAATTCCCCACTACACAATACCTCCCAATTAATCAACTTCATTATCATCACTGATTATTGGACATATTTTCACACTTACACGCCACAGCAGCTGCAGGGAGTATCCCATCATGCATTGCAGTCTATCTTCTTGCTCCATAGCAAATACATATAAAACATAAGTAAGAGCCGCTTAGATATTGAGAGCTTTGGATAGTTTCACAATACTTCAGAGATCATATTTTTTCAAACAAAAGTCTAAGCTCCCCTGATATAAGCAAGTAATTGGAAGTTGAAGGAAGGGATTTTGTGTACACTTTCTATGGCATGTGCAGTTCTACTATAGTACCGCAGAGCATGATGGGATACACCTATCAGCTGCTGTGCTTACACGCAGTCTACTTACAAATTATTGATGTCATTTTCACACATTTTTTCCAGAGCGTTTTCAGGGTCTGCTAACACCATGTTTCCAGGGATTTGTGGATTCTGTAGAATGAATAATACATACACAGTCATAATGTTGTTATTTTAGGAACTCAAAAGTTCAGGCTCAAATGGCGATCTACAACAAGGCTGCCACATAATCTTTTACAATCTATATTGTTATCAAGTATTATTTTATACCTTTGTGTTTATTTCTTATTTTTATAACGATCACAAGCTTTCACTACAAAATTTTAATAGTTTTGCAATTTGAGTGGACATGGGCAAAAAACATAAAATTTTGCATAATTTCTTACAATTGGTTGTAGTTACAAAATTCAAAGACTTGGCACAAGTCTAAGCATTCAAAATTTGGAATATAGGTCATTAGGTTGCTTGTAAATTTTATGTTTAAAAAAAATAGGGTTTCCAAAAATAAGAATGCAAAACCTAAAATTAATCTTAGTACAAGTATTTGGGTTTGATACATGTAGTTACAGGATACAAAAAACACTTTAAAAATGCCTGTTTGCTGCTTTACTTTTCTGGGATTGGGAGTAGTGCTGTGTAATTAGCAATGGCAAAATATTTCATTGTCTACAATATTTAAGAGCAAAATTAATACAAAATTACACAAAGCAGCCTTAGAATTATAACACAGTTTACATCTAAACTTTTCATATGCATCATAATTGGATGTTATTGCTGCCTTGTGTAATTTGTTAGTATCTCATTGGATACAATAACAATACACAAAGCAGCCTTAGAATTATAACACAGTTTACATCTAAACTTCATATGCATCATAATTGGATGTTATTGCTGCCTTGTGTAATTTGTTAGTATCTCACTGCAAACAATATCAATACACAAATACACATGGCAGCCTTTGGGTTATAACAGTTTGCATCTGTACTCCACAACAAAAATTTTAATTACAATGCTTCTATAATTGTCTAAATCTTGAAGATACACTTCTTGTCCAAACAAAAAATTATATATCCTACAATATATAAAAATATTTTAGCAAAAAGCCATTTATCATTGAATCATGACCACCTAACACTGTAATTACCATGCAGCATGTTTTCTCCATTTGTCACTTGTCACACTGGGCGATCATAATTGTGTACATCCATATCAAAAGGATGCACTTGTCGGCTGCTACATGTGTCTCATTTCACATAATAACTGGTAATAAATACCAGACTCATTTCAAGTGGAGGTCACTTTATATCATCCCAAGTCAAATGGCTTAGGCCAAAAAAAAAAAGGTTTGTCTCAAAGCTCACAAGAAATTTAAAAACAAATGCGAAATGCGATTTTTTTTTTTTTTTTTATTCCCGACTTTTTTTTCATGGTATTTTGAGAAGTCTGATTTTCGCCGATTTTTTCTGGAAAAAACTATAGAAAAAAATGTCTGCATTTGTTTTTGTCAAATCGTGGGATTTTACAAACGCGCGCGCAAGCTTTGAGACGAAGCTTTTTTTGTGTTTTTTTTGGCCTTATTAATACAGAGAACATTCCATAACCATGTCACTTGGGGATGATTTGAAGTAACCTCCACTTGAGATGAGTCTGGTATTTATTCCTAGCTATTATGTGAAATGAGGCACATGTAGCAGTCGACAAGTGCATCGTTTTGATATGGATGTACATAATTAAACAATATCGGGACTATAATGTGACCTGTTTTTAACCAATTCACATGTATGTGATTAGACTGCACAACTGTCCTCAATGTTAGTTATTAATAATTTTGCTACCACTAGGACCCACAACATGCTCATCTATCAGGGCACAGTTCTTTAACCCCAATACATAAGGCGGAAATTATTCGGCTTTTGTTAACTGCGCGTCAATAAAGTCCCAACTCACGCTCGCATAAATTCACATGCCCCAGGCACGCATTACACAACGCACAACTGGCGTAAGCATTGCACCCAACTGTGTGCATGCCATTCTACAGGGTGTCTCAATAAAAATAGGCCTTGTGGAATGGTGTACATAAAATAAAAAATCGGCATGTAAAATACAAAATGTTTCAAGATTCTAGAACCACAAAGTGTCTTCTATCAAATTCTTCAAAAATGATTAAAATCCGTTCACGCGTCACTGAGATAATTGGGATTCTACATTTTTGGACCATTCCAATGGGAAAATACACATTAACAATAATGTGCTGCATTGTAGTTTACAATGAAAGAAAAAAAATGAAGTAAACCCCCAGTGTTGCTGGGTAGGAGTTCAAAGCCAATCAATCAATCAAAACAATCAACATATCAATCAGTCAACCAATCTCCCAAAGAACGTTTTCACCTTTCCCTTTGAGTTAACAATAAGACATGTTAAAGTATTATCTTCTAAATAATAGTGCTCACATTTCTCAAACTACAGTATGTAGGGCTGACCTTTATATTGAAGTGGTTGAAACAATTGATTCTAAAGAAAATGGTTCCTTCAAAATGAAATGGTCCAGGGGATAGTAGTATTGATGGTAATATAAACACAAAAAATGATAAATAACATCAATAACAGCTTATCTAGCAACACTGAGTATTCACTTCATTTATTTCTCCCATTCTAAGCTACAATACAGTATATTATTGCTAATGTGTATTGCCCCATTGGAAAGGTGCAAAATTGAGTATACTTGCAGTTTTCCAATTATCTCAGTGATACATGAACGGATTTTGATGACGTTTGTACCATTTTATGGAAGATACTTCATGGTTGGTGAATCTTCAAGAAAGTTTTAATTTTGCTGTCAATATTTTATGTTATGTCCTGCAATACACAGGGCCTATTTTTATTGAGACACCCTGTATATCAATACAGTGTTATGAGTCTTTATTTTTTCTGCCTTATATAAGCCGAACAAACTTTATAGCTGATCACAGCAGCTGAAAGGAGTATCCCATCATGCATTGCAGTATATCTGCTTGCTCCGTAGCAAATGTATACAAAATATAAACAAGAGCCCCTTAGATATTGAGAGCAATACTGTATCGGAGATATTTTTTCAAACAAAAGTCTAAGCTTCCCTGATTTAAGAGAGTAATTGAAAGTTGAAGTGTGGGACTTTGTGTACATTTTCTATGGCACAATCAGTTCTATAATGGTACCGCAAAAGCATAATGGGATACTCCTTCAGCTGCTGTGGTATCTGATATATTATAAAGTAGACAAACATGAGCGAATGTTGTACCTTTTGTGGAATTCCAGTTTGGTAACCAACAGCTGGCAGTACGAGGCAATTAATTTGCTGTATGCCTCCTGCATGTGATTCTGTACAGGAAAAAATACAAGATCAAGTGTCAAAATGGTTGACTATTCAAACTACAGATTATTAAAAGGCTGACAATTTTTACAATTCACAAACTTATTTTATTCTTTACAAAATTCACAGAATTCGGCAATGCAACTTCCTTTTGCAACTTGTATTTCGCCAGTGTTACTAAAAACAGTACATATACACACCCCTACCCCCACACACATTATCACGCCCAATACTGCTACTATACACAATTCACCAACGATACCACCCGGCGATACCATTGCACTTTCTAAGCATAGAGAAACATAAGCATATATGTAAACATGCGCATATTTGGGGGGCTTTGGGGGGCACGAGCCCCCCGGGGTAAAAGCAGGGGGCGGCCCAAACGAAGGGGCGCGGTTAAAGAAGAAGGGGTGGCAAAAGAAAAAAGGGCGGAAAAAAGTATTGAAAAAATGGTACTATACATCAAAATGTGTTGCTTTTAGGGCGCTAGAGCCACGCCTATAATCCTTTTTTTTTTTTGGTCTTCACTTTTTCAAACCAAAGAAAAAAAACAATTGGGTCAACCTTTACGGGCTGTTGAGGAAGGAGCGGCAAAATTGAATTTTTTTCAGCCCCCAGGGTAGGAGCGGCCACGGTACGCCACTGGTAAACACTGGCAAATGTGTACAGAATTGTACGATATTGAGTTTTATCCGCCTTGTAACTGAAGATGTACACATTTTGAGTTCCATTGGGCAAACAAAGTATAGGGTCAGAAGCTTATGTCGACCCCAGGACTGAATCTAAACCCTTGAACGTGGATATTGTTTATTTCATATTTTTATACTATTTGCAATAGATCTACCAACACCGTCCAGCAAGCGTGGAAAACCAAAGTTGATGTGTCTACCATTACACAGCAAGTTATACTGTCCTTGGTTGACAGCGTTTATAATATCACACACAAAAAAACATGCAACAGCAAAAACACTCAAAATAAAGTTATTTGACTTTGAATGGTTTCATTCATTTAGTGAAATAAGTCATCTATTTATTATTTGATATTGACGTTTATCAGATGCACCATGAATCATAATTTCAGGGATCAACCAATAGTTATCGTTGAATAGATTCATCAGGTTTTTTCAATAAATAAACATTTTGGATTTCTTGCTTTTCGAAACCATGTGAAATTTAACTCACTACAATATACAAGAGACTAAGGAATACCGGAAACCACTCAAACTTGTTTGCCGGGAAAGTGGATCAGATGACCAAAATCAGTCATACCTGATGAAGTCCTCCGACGCATAGGACAAAATATTGTAGTGAGTTAAATTTCACTTGGTTTCGAAAAGCAAAAAATCCAAAATGTTTAATCAATAGTTATGTTTTTATCCCAGTAAAATGGGAAAGGGTGAATAATAACTTCCGACACGCTGAGGATGATAATACGAAATATCAGAACCCTCAGTCAGGTACGACTGGACAGGGGTAAAAAAATGCTGGAAATGGTATTTTACAACATTTCTTTTATATTTTCAGATGAAAAGTTCATGACTTATTTGGGGAAATTGTAAAAAAAAAAAAGCCTAGACGATCGGGCGGACAAGGACAAGCAAGCAAACTTTTTTTGGCCTAAAATTGATCAGCAATCCCTTATTTTCTACTTACCCACATATTACCCAGGTCAGAAATATGTGCAGTATGCTTCTGTGAATCGGTCAACACCTGTGGTACAAGAAAAGTGTGAAAAAATTAATCAATATGTTTTCTCATCAACAGTCTCTACTATTATTGGGCTGAATCACAGCAGCTAAAGGGAGTATCCCATCATGCATTGCAGTCTATCTGCTTGCTCCATAGTAAAATGTATACAAAATATAAACAAGAGCTGCTTAGATATTGAGAGCTATGGATAGTTTCACAATACTTTAGAGATCATATTTTTTCAAACAAAAGTCTAAGCTCCCCTGATATAAGTGAGTAATTGATAGTTGGAAGTGAGGGATTTTGTGAACACTTTCTATGGCATGTGCAGTTCTACCGTGGTACTGCAGAGCATGATGGGATACACCGATCAGCTGCTGTGAGGCTGAAAAAATAATTATGTAAGGGTCTAGATTTGTAAATATCTAAAATAGTTATGTCACCATTGTCAGGTGATATTGAACTTTCAAAGGTTTTTTTTAATCATCAGAAATAGAAGCTTGGGTAAGATGATGGCTACACCCCCACAAACAAACAAAAAGGCCAAAATGCAATTAAAAAACAACAATCTGCATTTCAAAACAACAACAATGACAACAGCAAGTACAACTATGGGTTTGATTTTGTTTACTTTTCCTAATTCAAATAACTCCCTTTAATTGAAGTACTAGACAATGTTATTTTTTCTTAGGTATGTGTACGCATGAGGCATCACATAATATTGCAATCACTTAAAGGCCCATTCAGTGATTTGCTCATCCGGACGATCATAAAAATAATCAAAATTCAGATTCTGGTACCTTTGTCATTGTCATCAATATAAAAACATAGCCTGCTAGTGGTTCAGCCGAAAGCCGTTTACTTAAGACAAAAATAAGGATTTTACATGAATCTGTAATTTAGATACTGACAGTACCCGGTATCTAAAGTAGCTATATGTATTCGAATGGGGCTTCAACATCATTAAAACTGAGCTGCTTTCTTTGTTTTTTCCACATTTTCATTTAAAAAATACCAAATGACAATTTGAATGACTTATCCTTCACTTTTAAGTAATTTATAAACAATTTTTTTTTTTTTACACTTTCGCTGGGATCACTGTATGGGTCTTATAACAGCTTATAGGATCTAAATACAGATCAGTGGCATGGCCAAGTGGAAGGGGGGCAGCTTCACCCCTGTGAGAAATCTTGCCACCCCCACCTGATAAATAAGATTTAACCCTTTTTTAGTCCATTTTTGACTGACCATTTTTATCTAAGTTTACCCTAGAACTGGTTTCAGTTCCCCCTGCCCAGGAGGAGGTGCATGCGCAACGGCCTTCAAGCTGCACAGCAGCGAGGGCCTGCCGTTACCCTCAATTAACCAAATTAAATTTTGACTGAAAATTGTATATTAAGACTTTTGAATCTTCTATACAGGGAGCGTGAATTTCAAATGGGGTTACCTGAAAGGGTGACTCCCCATCGAAATCTCCACCCCTTGTGTGGAACATTAAGATCATGTCTTCCATAGGAGGTGTATGGATTTCAACTGGAATTGCATATTTTAGTTTCTTGAATAACAGCATCAGTTCCGGGCACCAGTTTAAACCAATAAGCAACTAATATCATACTCATCTACAATGAACTCTTTATGAAATTTCAGTTAACTAGACGTGCTACATAGCAAATCTAACAATGAAGTTTTAGAATTTGCCCCTGATCCAATATAATAGGCCTAAGTCAGCTATCGGTACGTCATGACACATTTATAATCGGATATGGAAGTGCCAAGCTAGCTACATTGCCCAATTCACAGCACAACAGGAAGTTGTGTTTATTTTCTATGCACTATTTCGTCAAGCACATAATTATACAAAACTTGACAAGTGAGTTTGATAATCTCTGTTCATGTTGCTTGACATCTATCCAATTTTTCTGAGTCATCTTATGTGTGAAATGTCATTACCAGGATCATAAAATTATGGTATTCATTATAATTCAATGTCGATGATATTATGAGTTAGTCAATTTTTTTCATCATGTTACTCACATGATCACAGTATTAATAGGGGCAGGTTAGAAACACGATAATCCCTTCTCTATAATCTATAATAAATTACTGAGTTTGGCGAATTGGTAAGGCTAAAAACTTCTACGTTTTACATTATTTCGAAAACGGATTTTTGCGTTATGTGAGAGTAAAGTTGTCCGCACCCCAATAAAACGTCAAATTTTGTTTTTGTTTACGTTAAGGGTGTCAAATTATGTTAATTAGTTTCAAAGGCAGGGCAAAGGCAGTGGCAGCGCACCTGCATGCTACAACTTTTCACACCATACACTAATGTTGACATAGCCTGAATTAGGCCTTCTATCCTGTCATTGGTGTGAGGATATTATGCCTGTAGTCTCAACTACACAGTAGAAGCAACTACATGTATTACATGACACAGTAGAAACTCAATTAACATCTATTGTTTATTCAACTAATTGATCAACATTAGCATGTATTCTGTGTTTTTATGGAGAAACTTTTGAAGGACAAATTAATCAGGGTTGCCAAACCACACCATGAATAGGCCTACTCTGCTTTGTGGTAGTGCTATGTTTAATGTTATCAGCATAATGTATGATCATAACTTTATGAAATAGAGTGTAAGGAAATGTGAATAAAATTGTTTCAGCTGCACAGTGGTGTAGCCAGGACTTTTTCAGAGAGAGAGAGGGGAGGAGGCAAATTTCATGGGTGGGATTGTCACAAATGGGCTAAAGAGTACGACAAATTTATCCAAAATGGGCTAACAAATAAAAAGTACAACAAATGCATAGAAATCTAAAATATCAGATCAGCCAGCAGGCCACAGGGGGCCAAGAGGGATGTGAATAAAATTGTGTTCATCTGCTCAGTGATGTAGCCAGGACTTTTGCAGGAGGCGGGGCAGCAAGGTACATTTCAAGGTGGGGACAAACTTGGATGAAAATGATAAAAAATGAGCTAAAAGGTACAACAAATTTGTCCAAAATGGGCTAAAAAGTACTGTAGAAACAAATGCATAAAAATCTTAAATATCAGAGCGACCAGCATCCCACAGGGCAAGACATGATCTAATTGCAATTTCAAGCCATTGATTTATATGGAAAAGATACTAAATATTATACTTCTAAAGTTCTAAATGATCATCTCCTCTCATACCATTAATCACATTAAATAAAGAAACATGTAGGCCTACACAAAATGTACAAAATTTACCAACCGCGAAAGACCCTGACCGCGAAAGACGGGTGACCGCTAGTTATATTAACATCTCACATAATAATTTACTGATTAATTTCAATTTCAATATTACTGTAATTACTAACTGGTACATGTACACATGTATAATGAAAATTTCTATGGCGTTGTTAAATATTTAAATGATAAATCCCAGTGTACACAATTAAATTACCTGCCACTATATTTTGGAAGAATACAAATCAAAACCTGCACAGTGAGTGCAGCACAATTTCAGGATACTTCAGCAAGAAGAAGCCCTATTCGATTTGTAAACTCAACCCAGAAAGTATCGAAACGATTATAGATCGTCAGATATATCGGGAACTGAAATACATAGCAAAAACTTATTCAATGAATATAAAGCACAGCTTTCTCCTTCGCATTTTGATACCTCTTTTGTTGCTCTACAATATCATTTGGTCGAGTTATGGGCGCTTGAGTGGCTTCAAGTCGGATTTTGAAAGTTGCACTTAGTTCCTATTCAAGACCTTAGACGACGAATCCAGGCAGTGATAGATAGTGATGGTGGGCACACCAAGTGTTGAGAAAGATTCCTTGAGATAAGTCAGAGATAAGGAAAGGGTAGCAAGTATTGAAATTGGAAGTCAAAGTCGAAGGAGTAAAATAAAGCAAAGTTCATGGTTAAGTAAACAGAGCACATCAGTGTCCTTTGTCTTGATTTTGTGTGTGTGTTTGTACACGACGAACGCATATGGCTTGAATAGGAGCTCAGTGCAACTTTCAAAATCCGACTTGAAGCCACTCAAGCACCCATAACTCGACAAAATGATATCGTAGAGCAACAAAAGAGGTATCAAAATGCGCAGGAGAAAGCTGCGCTTTATATACATTAAATAGGTTTTTGCTATATATTTCAGTTCCCGATATATCTGACCATCTATAATCGTTTCAATACTTTCTGGGTTGAGTTTACATTGACTATGAACCGGGTGGGGGAGGCGGGGCACTGCAATATCAAATGATATAGGTGTAGGGCTGACACTTACACAGTAAGGGGAGAGCACATTGTACAAACTATTGGGTAAGGATATGTAACTTTTTTTAAATACGGTCTTTGAGTGAGAGCCTCGTAAATTGAATTTCTAGTTCTAAATGGCTTTGTTATTTCAAAAGTAACAAAATCATGATAGATGACTTGTTGCTGTTCAAATGGATATGGGTCTTTGGGTGACAGATCAAAAGGCAAAATAAGGGGTCTTGGAGTGACAGAGCATGTGATCATAAAAACATGGAGTCTTTAGGTGACAGCGGTGCTGAAAAGGGGGTCTTAACGGCCCTACATACGCCCTGCATCGTCCAGCATAACAAAATCAAAAACTTATACCTGTGAAATGAAATAATATATTTCAATACAATATTACAAACACATAAAATACTCACACGCTCATGCCCTTCAAGCGTAGTACTTTTATGCAATGTGTGGCAAAATTTCCAGGCTACGATAGGGCTTCCTTGGACCGGTAAACGAGTGGCCAGATTCCAAAATGTTGATGCTCCCTTCTCCTGGAAAGTACCGATGATAATATCTGGTGGCACAACACTGTTAAGGAAACTATTTAGGCGTTTATTTTTATGAATTCCGTCTTCATGTTGGGGTGCGTTATGTGTATGCCGTTAGTTTGACATGAAACTTGACATTTCAACCGTGGACGTCAGTGCACTGAAATATCCTACAAGATACCTTCAAACATTTGATTATTGAATAAAATTGATTGTTTTAAAATAAATACTTGAATGAACTGAATGAATGAATTAAATGAAAGAGGAAACAAATGAACGAAAATGAATAAATTATGTAGAGAAAATGGAAACAAAGAAGGAACATCATCTACAAGAAAACATGTTTTTGTTCATATTAATAATAATTAAATAACAATTATTTAGAAATTTTACAACAGTCAAACAATTAACTTATTATGGATATGTTACAAATGTACATGCTTCCAAGGTCTTACTGTATTTAAAATAATTAGTCACCCATCCTGTATAATGAAATGTCAGGGGTAGCAATATCAATTGATATATAAATAGTAAATAAATAAGTCCAATCAGTTTTAATCAAAATCAAGTGATTAAAAAGAATTTATCAATGAATTTTCAATTTCAAACCAATTAATGGAAATGGTAATAAATTAGATTAAAATAGGTTAAGTTGAATCTGAATTTGCTCACTGATCAACTACTCAAAAAGGTAAACAGAGTATACTCAAAGGCATGTGTCCTCAAACAATTATCTTTTGCACTTGAACTTTTTGCAACACATGTTAGAGAAACTAAAAATGTACAAGTAAATGCATCAAGCAAATTTTAATACAGCTACAGGGCATTTTACTTGCCTGGGATCAGTGGCATAGCGTTATTGGGGCACGGGGGGAGGGGGAATTGCCGAATAAATGGCTTGTGCCCCCAATCAGACCCAGTGCCCCCATCATGTTGCTGTTTACTAATACTACTATTTACACGTAGCATACAAATGTATTCAAACATCACTTGTCCAGGTTTACATGTATAACTTCTGACAAGTTGTTGCTTGTATTACAGGAACATACATGTAAATGTACAAATGTATGGGTACATGTAGGGTACAAATGTATTCAGCTGTCACTTGTTCAGGTTTATAACTTCTGACAAGTTGTTGCTTGTATTACAGGAACATAAATGTACAAATGCATACAGCTGTCGCATGTCCATGGTGTGATTATAAATGAGCCTTGTGAACTTGCGAGGATCAAGTACTCATTACTACAAATGATCATACGGGGATGTGCCGCAATTTAACATGGGTCGCATTTTCTGCCATTTAGTATACCAAATACCCTTGGGGGGGTGCAAATTTGGTATACATGGATAGGTTATAATATTATTTTTCAACATTTTTCAGATTGTTTCAAAATTTGCAAAATATTTGGGAAAAGAAAAGCTGTACAAAAAATTTAGCACAAAATATGGACTTTTGGTATAATTCCTTGGAAAATTTCTTGGACCACCTTTCAGGTTCTCAGCAGCACGTTCCTCCTTGCTCAAGAAGTCTAGCCATGAATTTGCTCACCGATGAGCTTCATTCGAGGCTGGAGACCATTGCATTCAAAATCTAGTCGGATTCTCTGAAGCATGACACCGTGTAAGCCATGAAAGTTCAGAAGCAATGAACTCTAGCATTGAATGCATTTAGGGAACAACCCAAAAGTTCGATGAAGTCCTATAAACGAAAGTCCTTTTGTTAGGGAGGAAGGGGGTCAAACCGTCAGATTATGTTTGTAAAAAAAGTAGTTAAAACATCGGTCAAAGTTGATCTTTAAATGTTTAAGGATTTTTAAATTATATATTAAAATATATAATTTTAAAATTTTAGTATTTTCTGAAGTACGATATTGACATTTTATAGTGGTTGCTTCAAAATGATTTCAAATCAATATAGAGTGAAATACTCGTAACCTGCAACTTGTAAATTCATTTTTTGAAAAGTCCTATTATTTTAAAATCAAATCAAATATTTGTTTCTTCCATGATCAATATTTTAGCATTGTCACACCCCCTCCACAACTTCATCCACCATAGCGACGGTCCTGTATCCTATGAATACTGGTTGGAATTTTTGATATTTGACACTTACGTTAGAGGGGAGGGGGTTAGCATTCTAACAAAAGGACTTTCGTTTATAGGACTTCAAACTTTTGGGTTGTTCCCTTACTATTGTGTAAAAATTCAAATCCCTACCCAAAGCAAACTTGAGTTGCTCTCTTCCCTGAAATTCTTGCACGAAGGATGGTGCACTCCATTCTTCTTGTGATAAGTTTTGCTTGTATAAAATGCTGACAAAATTATTGAACAAAAACAAACAAACAAAAAATAAAATCAACAAAAAATCAAACAAACAAATATAAAGAGCACAGTGTTTCTTCTCAATCAGGAGTATTAGCCCGAGTATTAGATAAAAAAGAAAGTTTTGATACATAATATCTTCTTTTCTTGGTCATTAATTTCTGTGACTGTTATCAATCATATTTCTACGAGTTTATCGACTAATTACTTCCTGTCTGTGCATTATATTTAGCACATACTCCTATCCTAAGCTATAATTGGCCTCATGCTTGAAATAATTTCAGTCCCTGCCAGGAAATCGCTAGGATGACAGATGGTCAAACTGAAGAGTCTCAATTCTTCACTCCAGCTTTATCAACAACATATTTGCTTTTAAATTAGGTAGGCCTACATTTCATGCAATTAGGGATGCACCATTAGACTTCAAGGGGGGGTTAGGAAGTTTTGAAAAAACTTTCCCCACTATATGAGCAAAAAAACAAACTTTCCCTACCAACACTAAAAAAAAACCCTTCCCCACCTAACTGTGTATAAATGCATGAAATTAAAATTTAAAAAATTGCTGCCTTTGGCGGCAAAAAAAAACAACTTCACCGCAGATGTATCCTGCGCCATCTTCGAGTCACTTCCGGTCCTACTGGGCCTCGAACCCATGACCTTGTGGCCAAAAGGCAAGTGTGAAAGTGTCACTTGTACACTCGCCTTTTCACTTAGTGTATATATATATATAGACCAAAAGAGGACACTTTCACAGTTTTCACCTTCATGGCAATAGTAAGCAACTTACTTGGTGTGTTTTAATCAGGCTTGAAAAAAAACCCACAATGATTTTCAGTTTTTCAACATGATCACTTATTCCCTTATATGGTAGTTTTTCAAAAAATTGGTAAATTGAGATTCAAAATGGTCCATATTTTTGCCAAAACCTTGCTCAGTAGATAAGTCGATAATCAAATAAGGGGCACTTTGTAGATAGATTCAAGTCCTCACAGGGGCCTAGGGCACTATTCATGGTAATAGCCAAGGGGTACAATCTTATCATAAAGAATACTAGTATATGGTCGCATGTCATAAGTTGGGTATGCAAAAAGGGTGGAGGGATTACATTTTTCGGAAAATTGTGTTACAAATTTGATTGGCTTTCCATAACCCCATATCCTACAGCAGTGGTTGATACCTGATTTTAAGCCTAATTTTATACTCTTTCAGTCTACTGAAGCATATAATTATACTTTATTCGATAAAAAAATCACATCAGTTGAAACGAAAAATGCCAGGGGTGGAGGAGCAGGCGGATGTGGAGCAGGCGGATGCGGGGGTGTGCAATAGGGCCTATGTGAAAATTCACATGTCAGCATGTCAAAACTACTGGTTACTTTTTCAAATCTAGTGAGGGTATGATGTATTGACAGCTTTGAATGTTGAATTTGTACAACTAAAACAATTACTGACTACTTAAGGTGGTACTACACCCCTGATAAATTTTTGACTAATTTTGCATTTTCTCAAAAAGTAACTACACACTGGTAACAAAAGTTATGTATATTATAGGGGTAAGGACTCCAATTACTTCACTGAAATTTCAGTGATTCAAGACAAGGGGTTCATTATATATGTTAAGAAATGAGGTACATTCTAGCGGTACCTCTTTTCTTATCATAAATAACATACCGCTTGTCTTGAGTCACTGGAATTCAAGTGTAGTAACTGGATTCCTTACCCCTATAATATACATAACTTTTGTTACCAGTGTGTTATTATTTTTTGAGAAAAATGCAAAAATAGTCACAAATTTATCAACAGGTGTAGCGCCACCTTAAAGGGTTATATGTTCCATTTTTTTTATATTTTTGATGCAATCCTAGTTGAATTTCAGTATTTTTAGCAACATGCTAATGTACATTTCTCTTCTTGATATTCATTTCCTCAATAATAGAATAACTGTCTCGCTAATTACTCGTAAAAAGTTCATTGACCTTCACAATGTAATTAACATACGCACAATTATTTTAAATAGTTCATTTGAAGCATTAATGTATTGAGAACATATCCTCCAAATCTGATGACATTCTTGCATAAAATAAAAATTTTACAGTCATTTTTGTAATTTTTTTCCGATTTGAGAAAAATGCATTTGAAAATTGAGATTTACAGAGACGCCTGTGTATTAATTAAAAGTAATTAAGCATTATCTCATTAATTAAGCATGTGTTATGGTTTAAAATGGTGTTAATTATTAGAGGTTGTCAATATGTACAACATATCAAAAAATAATTTTTTTGTCATTTTTGACCATGTAATTGAAATTGTACCCAACTTATGACATGCGACCATATGCTACATGTACTTGTTTTTTAAAACTGTTTACAAACATGAATGAAGTGGTTCACATATAAGGCCAAAAGTGTTGCCCTCAAGTGGAAAAATGGGAAATGTGGGTAGGACGGTCTGATTATTATTATTATTATTTTTTTTTTTTAAACCTTCAGTTTTTAAAATCCCCTCAAATATTAAATAATGCTTGTTCAATTAGGGGACATTTGTCAATTTTGACTTCTGGATACCTGTTAGACAACAATTAAAGACTAGTCTTACAATAAAATATTAATTTTAAGTGAAAAACATTTAGTTTTTGAACAAATCTGTAAAAATCATCATTAAAAAATAAAAAAAATGCGACCCTGATTTTTCAGGATTTTGGGTAGGACGGTTGAGGGCAACACAACAATTTTTTTTTTTTGGCCTAAAGTAGAGACATATCCCAAATAATACACATTTGGGCAATTTATTATGCTAATTAGGCCTATGTTTTGGCTATGACATTTATAATTATAATTTATTTTTATTTTTTAAATCGGACTGATAGCCATATACTACCCCATTTCTGGCCTATGAAAAAAACCTGAAATAATTGGGGGGAAACCTGAAAAAGCTTGAAAAAGTGTGTGAAATTTGGCTAAAAAGGCCAAAAAACAGGCTGAAATTAAAAGAAAGTGCAGAAATTTTGACACAAATAATCACCTGGGAGGCTGAATTCAGGTTTAAACTTGCCTCATGCCTGCATTTAGCTTGTTCTGTACATATTAGTCTTATGTTCTGAAGTGCTACTCTCACTTCCCCACTTCCCTACTATGATGCAGTCACAAGGTTGTGACATGTATACAGGCATTTCCTTTCAGGTATACTATTGAAGAATCAAACAAACTCGGTTGCAGGGGTATATATTTTCACAGGGCTTATTTTTTCCATACCTTAACTTATATATTTCATATTTCTACGATTTGACATGTTTTTCATTGGGTAAAAAGGAACGTTTCTTCCATATTAAACCAAAAAGTATGTAATTTTCAAGTTCAATAATAATATAATACCCCTGCTTGGTTGTCAAATCTGCTTTTTACATAATGTGAGAGTTCAAGTTCACGTTTAACTCACAGTATGTGGTGTATGTTTCTTTGCTACACACACACACAAGTTTACTGTTTACAGTGGTAAACTAGTTTATGCCACACAGTGTAGGGGGAATGTGACTGTCTGCAATGAAATCTTGACACAAGCATTTCAAACTACCTTTCGCTAAAGTCCAGGGAAAAAGTTTCTCCTGATAAAATATACAAACTGTAGCCTAGGCATTAGAATTGTGTCGTCACAAGGGAATCAGGATCGAAAACGGGGCCGATTTGATATAAAATTTTGTTGTTCTCGGTCCCAATTTCACCAGATTTTTCCAGAGGGGGAACTCGGTCTCCCCCTGCTCATTCCTGGTAGCCGGACTTGGTAGTAAGTTGTACATCTGGTACTTCAGTATGAACTTTATTTGCAACACAGAATTACAGCCAATTCAGGGGCCAGTTGCCCTACTAAAAGAATTCCACACCAAGCTGAAGGGGGTGGGGGCAGGGATATGAGAAAATGGGGGCAAGTAATTTTTTGCAAGTTGAAAGAAGGGCAAGTAATTTTTGGCACAAATTATTACTGGGGTGGGAAAGTAATTTTGAGCAAGCTGAAAAGGAAGGGGAGAGGGTGCAAGTAATTTCTAGTGAGTCGTCAAAAGGAAGGCAAGCAATTCTTGACCCAAAAGTAGATATGCTCTTTATGTTGCATCAACTAACTAGATCATTTATGGTTTGGAATGAGATTCACAAAAATTCAGCATAAAGGAATCGTTGGCAAGTCAAGAGGAAAGGGAAGCAACCCCCTACCTTGGATGGTATTACTGTTGTGCCCCTAATGAAGGAAATTTGAATTTAGCATTACATGTATATCAGTCTGTTCATCAAATAACTTGATACATGTAAATTAGTAAGGAACAACCTAAAAGGTCAATGACCTCATAATAAACAAAATTACGATAATCTAGGATTATGTTTCTGAAAGATGGTAATTTTCATCATTTTAGGATTGTGTTTCTGGCAGGAAGAGAGGGGGTCACATGAGAAGGACATCAGTGGTGGCACCGGGAATTCCTTTTGGGGGGGCATTGGGGAAAAGTTCATTTCATGGGGGCAAAATCAACAAATTTTATGCAAAAGCAAAAGTGCTGCAAAAGTGGAATTTTTACGGGGGGGGGCAACTGGGGGGGCAAGAGTTCCGCCACTGAAGGAAATCATTGATCTTTTGGTGAGTTAGAACTGGTGGAGTTTGTATAACATGTATATCAGAGAGGGTCTGTCATGGTCTCCTACGCACTGAACAATTAAGTGCTATGTTGTTCCCTAATCAGTTGCATAGAAAATACATTTGCCTACAAAATAAAAGTACCGGTAATTAATTACAATTAAACTGGTGCCAGCTTGCAAGTAATTAACAATTCAGGTATACATGAAAGAGTCTCTATACATGTCCTATGTTACCACAGCAGCAAACGATACTATCCCATTACGCACTGCAGGGTGGAGTGTGGATTTGCGAGTGCCATAGAAAATGCACACAAAAGTTCGCCCGTTTAAACTTGCTATTACTCGCTCAAATTTGGGCCGCTTAGATTCCCATCCACATAAATAACACCCCTAAACTATAATGAAAGCGTCCTTGGTACCTTACCGTATAAGTGGTTCCTTCTTTTTCTTCCAATTGAATGACAAAAAAGATCAAATTTTACCAGCCAAATTCAGGAAATTCAGTTTTTGCGCATGTGCAGTATTATGTATGACGTCATTTATCAGAGAACTCGTGTCAAGGGTCACGTTGAAAAGTAAACAGCGGCCTGTCACATTGTTTGCCGAGTCCGGGGCAGTGATTTTTTCGTAAGTAAAAGCATATATTTTCTATGATTTCATAGTTGTTTTTTAATAGTGGAAGCTGCATTTGGCGAGCAAGATATTGTTTTTTCACGAAATTGCATTTGGTGACCAGAAAGTGAGTAAAAGGAAGGATTATTGACGCTAAAATTGTCATGATGGTAGCTATTTTAATGTCGCCAGTTTCAGCATGTGCTGATTTTTACTTCGAAATCAGTGTTTGTTCTTCCGCTTTGTGTTTAAATTGTCTTCTAATCGAATGTCCACGCTTCAATGTCATGTTGAGACAATTGTGTGGATGTTTTTACTCAACCCAAATATGAAACTTAAAACAAGCCAACCATTGTTTATACACCATTTTGGAAAGAGTAAGAGTGTAAGCAAATGAATTCGGCATTTTCGGTCTGTGCCACAGAATTAGAGATGAAAGAACCGGGACTCGATCACCATCTTGATGCAGGCATGGAACAAAAATTTGGGGTATTCGGTTTCCCTCAGAATGCTCTCGAGGCATTTGTTGTCATGCAAGCCGTGCGATATGGCATACTAAGTTTAAGCGTAATTTGACATTCTTCACAAGCTTTCACAGTGGCGTAGCCGTAGTGTCATCATGGTCAAAGGGGCTTGTGCCCCCCCCCCCCCATCAGACCCGGTGCCTGTGCCCCCCCAATCATGGTCGGTGCTACCCCCCATGTGATGATCCATGCTACGCCAATGTGCCCTCCAAATCCAATCGACATGATCGATAAGAAATCGTCAAGAAACGTGGACTGCCCCCCCATCATGGTCGGTGTCACCCCAAACCCCCACCCCCACATGACTCACTACGTCACTGCCATGCCTGCTTATGATATATTGATCGTGGCGGGCGTGACAGCTCAGTTGGGCAACCCCCCCCCCCAAAAAAAATCATAAAAATTTTTCTACAAATCCGATTGTGTGTTTTATGGTGTGTTTTTTTGGGGGGGGGGTTGTTGTTGTTTTTCCTGTAGTATTAATAAACCTGATATTTTCATTTTCTATACATTACAGGTGCTCGCCAGATTTGGGGCTCTGCAAGTTGTTTTTCTTTGAGGACTCGCTCATCAAATACTTCGATGGCCGGGACACTTTTGATATTTACAAAGACTCAGTTGACTGGTCGGTCACTCCATTCAACAAGCCAGTGGCAACGGTTCGAGCATGGCAGGTGTCGAACTTACTCGAAATATTGCAGGAATTTAGCCAGATATTATTTCTTCATGTGGGAACAAACACATGAAATTCCGACTTTGTTTCTCGAACTGCTGCAGAATTTACATAATTGTGATATGCTTGTACCCTGATAAAAAAAAATGAGGCAGTTCTACTGTTCTGACTTGGACAAATGACATAAAATTACTTGACATTCAAAATTCAGACCTGGGCACAAATTACTTCACTTCACATTTGCAGTTGAAAAACGTTGAAAGACAGACTGTTCCGAACATGACCTGCTTCATCTCAACAGAGATGAGGGGAACTATAATTTTGTAGAACAAGTTGTCGGTGTAGCAGCATCAGGGACAACGCCTATGATAAGGCAGAAATGTGCAAAAGATGGTGTTATTTGCAGCTGATAATTATTTAATATTATTAATAATTATTTAATAATAATTAAATAATTTAGTTATTTTATTTTTACTACTACTGAATAAAAATGAAAAATATAACAGAAACTTGGAACATTCGTATGTATCTTTTTTGTTTTAGCATGATTTTTTTTCCATTCAATCATCCATAAGGGGCGCACCATTTGATTTCCAGGTGGGGAACAGACGAAAAAACTTCGCCCCCACTAGTGTAAAAGGGAAAAAAATTTGCTTCGCTGATGATTTAAAAATTCTCCCCCAACAAATTGAAGAAAAAAAATTGATGCCCCCATAATCAAATGGTGTGTCTCTAAGGTAGCGATCGTTATTCACGATGCGATAGAGAGGGAAATGGGCATTTTGAGGGGGGAACCCCAACATTTTTTGGGGGTCTTGAGGGGGGAACACAATTTTTTTTTTTGTTTGAATTAAAAGGGGAGTGGAGAAATTTGGGAAAACAAGGTGGAATCCGAAAATTTTGAGCAGACGCGAGGGGGGAACACAATTTTGTTTGTCAATATTTTTTCCAAAACACCCATTACCCCTCCTGCCGTAAATAACGATCAGTCCCTAAGTAGTATTTATTATGCCCGCCAATAATCAACTGCAATGCCGGAGCTAGGATTTTTTCTTGACTCGATGAGGGTGTGAAATTTTCAAAAAATGCCGAAAATAATCTTTTTCTGTGATTATTCAGCTGTCTGTGGGAATAAAAAGGGGGAAATCCCTCCTGCCCTCCTCTACCATGGACTGTCAGTCACTAATTGCTTGCATCCTTTTGACCTGTCAAAAATCCCACCAGGCTCTTAGGGGCTATCATTTTCTTCAAAAGGGGGTCCCAAATATATGGGGGGGGGGGGGGGGTTCATACATTTTTGAAAAGAAAAATGGGGGGGGGGCATAAAATATTTGATGACCAAAATGTAGGGAGTCACAAGATGACCACAGATAGTGTGTTTATTTTATTCCAAAAAAATTTAGCCTACTAAGGAGGTAAGATGTATCGGTAGAAGGGGTCAAAAAAATTCTGTTGCGGAAATAGGGGGTCACAATTTTATTGATGCCGACATTTTGTATATTTGGGAACCCCCCCTTCCGAAGAAAATGCTAGCCCCTTATTTGAACCACTCTATTAATGTTGAGTAATTACTTGATAAATGTAGTAAATGTTGAATTGCAAGTTGTATTTTTAATTAATCTTGAAACCACTGATTTTAGTCACACACGTTTCAGGGAGTTCATTATTATGTAGGCCTATATAACCTATTTATTTGCCCAATTTTTTAAATTATTGGTATTTTTATTTTATTTTTCAATAATATGTACCCCCTCCCCCCCCACTTGTACTAACTTGGTGGAACTTAACTGTCCAATCAGGAGCGATCAATTAGTGAAAGGTCATGACCTGCTGATTGTGGCAAAATCAAAACACACTGCAGTCAAAAATGGCGAGATTTGACTGGGACCGATTGTGACTTCGATCAAATAAACCGTGGTCTTGAATTTCTTAAAAGAAGTCCTGGCTTAAAACTATGGTATTTTTCATGACAAAACATATCAATCTTTGATATTCTGAAGTATAAATTTGTTGGGCAAAGCGGAACATCGTTTATTTAGACTGTTTTTTCTACGGAAAAATAGGAAAATTTTCCAATTTTGCGAGGGGTAAAATCTAATTGAAGATCTAATTTTTCTTCAGAATCATGTACATAAATCATGAATCATGTATGGTTAAATTGACTGTTTTTAAAAGAGTTAATGAAATACGAAAATTTTGAATGGCTTTCGGTCCATGTTTTGCTCTACATGGAGGTCACTGAGTGTAGCGTGTACACTGAATCTAAGCCCTTCACGGCCCGTGACCTGAGCGCTGACTGTCTCGTCTTGCAGTTTGTTCGTTTCGATAATTAAACAACCTCTTCTCTCTCGCTCTCGGAAGATTTGACTGGGAACGAAATGTATGCCAGGCGACAAATTGCAAGGCCTCCAGGAAAGTTGTCAAATTTGATCCGAATCTTCTCTTGTTTTCCTATTCAATGAATATTTACAAACTCGTTGTCTTGAAAATCAGAATGCTGTGATGCTGCGATCGACCGGACGTCTATCGCGAAGGAAGCCATGATCACAACTGAAGCGATCACGTGATGCGATCGTTTGATAATATGTTTGGTGTTTCCCAATCGCGGCGGGGTTTCTTTTGCTGCTGTGCTATGTTACATCAAGGTATTCTAACCACTGATGAACAGGCAAGCCACATCTAATGTTATTATCAAAACATTACTAATGAAAATTTAATTACAGAACAAACATGACTTGAATAGGCAATGAATTTGTTCAAACTGTCACTCTATTACATTGTCAACATATCAAGCTATAGGCATGTATGTTCACACCCACATACTAATTATTTATCAGTCTCAACCCATTGACTCAAATCTTTTATTGTGATGCTCCAACTATAATTTAATATAATCAAAGCATGGTATCCTGATTCCTGGCCCAGGACTCCTGGATGGGATCTATGGCATTCAAAATGCACTGAGCTCCAGCGTTTAAAAGGCAGCTCTTGCTCAACATTTTCACACCTGCAATTTATACACAGTAATCAAAGGCTTCCCTGGAAGCTTCAATACTCAAAACCTGGCATCAAAAGCATGAAGTGCAAGGACAGAGACCCCTCATCCATGCTGGGCAGCGACACTGCTATCCATGCCGAGGGGTGGGTGTGGGAAGGCGCTCCCACTCAAGGCAAAGCCTTGTTGAAAGGCTAATTGCCATTTGAAAATCAGCAGTTGTGTGTGGATGTTGGTTGTGTGGGGGTGCATGTGGGTGAAGGGTGTGCATGGCTGCATGTATGTTTCTGTATGAATGCAGGTAGGCCAATATTCACAATTTATGGAATTATTATGGTGGAATGTACTTTGATGTACATTGAATCAATTCAATCTTTATCAATTCAACTTCCCTGCACTTTCTTCTGAATGATTATAACACAGGTTTTGAGTCATGTGTTTTTAATTGAACTAAAAATACCAGCTGGAGAATAAATAAAATTATTCAGAATTTCCACATCAAAATGGACATCTCTGTCAAACCAATTTGCAAAACCGAAAATTGTATAATTTATTATAAAACAACGCAACATTGAATGTAGGTTAATCCAGTTACCAGCAAATTTCATTTGAAATTAAAAAAAGTAACATGTATTAACATGCAGGCCATGCCACGGTAGCCTGGCCGTGCATGCCTATAATGACTCATACGTGTCGTACCAATATATCTGGCTAAAACAACCTTTCAGAAATTCACTATAGGAATCTTAAGTTGCCAAAGAAATATCTACAGCCAGTAAATTATACATTGAAATTCATATTTCTAGTGAAGATGATTAAAATCAAGAATGTTGCCAGTGATATTTATATAAATCATAACAAATTATGATTCTGTACAAAAGTTTGAAAATTTCAACAATGAAAAAAAAAGTGATAGACTAAAAATCCTGGAAGCGTTATGTAGCCAACAATTCAAGCAGTTCCAAATTAAATTAGACTAGGCGGTTACCCGTATTTGGCGGTTCTCGGCTGTCGCGATTACCTGGCTGATGGTGACTGTACCCACCAAGTTTTATGCCCATAGGACAGTTTTTACTAATTTGACCTCAGATGACCCCTTGTGACCTCGAAATGACCTTCCAAAATTTGGCTCTAAATGTTGACTGTACCCAACATGTTTCATGCCCATACGACATTTTTAGTAATTTGACCTTGGATGACCCCAAAATGACCGTCAAAAAATTTGACTCTAAAAAGTTGACTGTACCCACCAAGTTTCATGCCCATACGACATTTTTTACTATTTTGACCTCAGATGACCCCTGGGTGACCCCGGATGACCCCAAAATGGCCGTCCAAAAATTTCACTCTAAAAGTTGACTGTACCCACCAAGTTTCATGCCCATACGACAATTTGTACTAATTTGACCTCAGATGACCCCTGAATGACCTCGGGTGATCTTGGCCCACTTACTGAAACAAACTTGTTCTGTCTGAGGTCCAGATGCACCCACCCACCAAGTTTGCGGAACGTGCAACCCCTAGTCCCCGAGAAAATGGGCGAAAAACAGTTTTTACTAATTTGACCTCAGATGACCCCTGATTGACCTTGACCCACTAACCAATACAAACTTGTTCCCTCTTAGGTCAAGATGCACCTACCCACCAAGTTGCATGCCCATATGACAGTTTTTACTAATTTGACCTCTAGATGACCTCTGGTGACCTTGACCCACTAACCAATACAAACTTGTTCTGTCCCGGGTCAAGACGTACCCACCTGTCAATTTTGAGGAACGTGCGACCCCCAGTCTCTGAGAAAAACAGTTTTTACTAATTTGACCCCTGGATGACCTCGGGTGACCTTGACCCACTAATCAATACAAACTTGTTCTGTGTGGGGTCAAGCTGCACCCACCACCAAGTTTGAGACACGTCGACCCCCAGTCTCCGAGAAAATAGGCGGACAGACAGACTCACAGAGGGACAGAGAGACAGAGGGACAGAGGCACAGAGTCACAGACTACCAGTATTATTATATAGATTATTTTATATTCTTATCTCCTACGTGATAAATGATCATTTTGTACAAGTGTGATAAGGGACTGTTCACAAACACTTGTAAAACAGGGGGCCTGATGCAAAAAGAAAAATTCACATTTTTTTTGTCAGGACCCCCTTTCGGACCTGAAATTAGTTTCAGGGCCCCCTTTTTGGACATGAAAATGAACGACAACCCCATAGAAAATAGTGTAAACTCATGTTCTACGATAAAAATTAGGGTAATATTTTTAAGGCCCCCCTACAGAGGGCTAAAACTTTACAGGGCCCCCTTTTTGCATCAGGCCCCCTGTTTAGTGTTTGTCCCTAAAGAGTATCCATGGGTAAGTGGTTCTTTCCCAAGGTTAACATACAATGTAATGTAGCATAGCTCATGTAATAGATGATCTATGAACATAGTTAGGTTATAACTGATATGTGGACAGCACATCTTCATAAAATTTGGGCTATTCCGGTTGAACTCTACACCCCCTATGGGTGACATAACCTTAATCTTCCCACACAGGGAGTGTGAATTCCAAATAGGGTTACCTCAATGGGTGACTCCATTTGAAATCTACACCACCAGTGTGGGAGATTAAGGTCATGTCTTCCATAGGGGCTATAATTCTGGATTTCAACTGGAAGAGTGTAATGAAAGCGCTTGCAATGAATGGGTTCAAAATAGAGCAGTATTGTGAACGTACGGGAGGATAAACTGTATTGGATGGCACAGTATTAACATTGTCCTAAAGACAGTGCTTGTGAAGAACATTCAAATAAGGCCAGGCCAGGGGAGCAGCAAATTGTATGCATTTCTTGTGTTAAAATTGCAGCTTCCTTTTACGTATGAGACCACAGATATGTTCTAATATCTGTGCTGAGACATTGCATAGAAAAGGGATGGACTTGCCCCAAGATTGTCAGGTTGATGTGTTTCAATGTTAAAATGCATCATCAATACTTGGCTATGATGAAATTGAGAAATGAATGAATCAATGACACATGGTCAGGCCTGTACGCAGGGGGGGGTGCGGGTGGTGCGACCGCACCTCCCCAAATTTGCAAAAGTATACAAAAAGTCCCAAAATTTAAGAATTTGCGGCGTGCGAGCAAAAAAAAATCAGTTTTGAACGTTTTTGGGTCAAAAAGGTCCAAATTTTGGGGAAAAAGTCCACTTTTCACAAAATTGCCCCCCCCTTGGAGAAAAGTCCACTTTTTCAAAATCAGCACCCCCCCAAAAAAAAAAATTCTGCGTACGGGCCTGCACATGGTATTCAATCACTGATTGAAATGGTATTTTGTTTCCTTTGTATTTCAGGGTAGCTAGTATACCAGCACATTTTTCTTGTGTGCAGAGTTCCCATGATGTACCTCTAACAAGTAGTGGGCCAAAATGTCAAAAGGGGGGCAAAGCTGCAAAGTTGTCCCTTGAGTGACACCTTACCAAATGACTTCCAAGTCGGACAAATGGCCGGGGTACTCACATGTATAGGTCATAAGGGGCATATGCAGTGGTCAATGTAATGGTCATTGGTCCCTTTTTCAGGTTCTCTGGAAGTTCTGAAGACCCATGATTGGGGATCATGCTCCAGTTCTTTAAAAATAACTGCAGCTCTTTATTTAACTCAAACTTTTTTCAGGTCGATTGCCCCCCCCCCTTTCCCACATTTTAAGCCGGATTGCATACCTGTACATCAGGTATCAAGAATAAGATAGAAAGGTATACATTGTATATATGTTGCAGTTCTATGGTCCAGTGCATCGCATATATCCAGGGTAACATTCTTTGTGAAGATGTCCATGTTAAAATTTGTCATGGTTGAGTAAGGATAGTCTTGCAATATTCCAGTGTTTCTGGCTCAGTATCTTAGGTTACTAAACAGTGAGGCAGAGCAATTACATGAGCAGCCAAACAGTAGCCAGACATGTCAAGGGGATGAATAGGTGGGTATGGGGGATGTGTGACAGCATAAGCGTAGATCCCAGGGGGATGGGGGGGTAAATACCCTCAATATTTTGCCGGGGGATGGTCCATACAATCATCCTCCAATGTAAAACGCCTGTATGCGGTTTTGACAAAATTAACCTTATATTTGGCCATTTAAGCCCCCAAAGTGCAATTTTTTTCATGCTTCTCACAAATTTATTCCACTTTTGCACCATTTTCTTCCCTTGAGCAATGAGCATCAATATGGCAAAATACTATACTTCAAGAAATTTTTTCCAACCCCATCCCCCCATGTTAAAAAGTAATCTACGCCACTGTGTGGCAGAATGGCAGATTTTCACGGTTTTTTTTATAACTTTTATTGTCAGAAAACTGGTATCACTATGGACCACAATGGCCTCATCCCAATGGCATAGCCCAATAACCTCAATTACATAATCACAGTGCAAAATTTGACCTCAAGTTGCAGAGTATGAGTTTTTGTACCCATATTTTCAAAGGTCATTCAATGAATGTACAAATGTATTGGGGTTTAAGAACTGTGCCCCTGATAGATGAGCATGTTTCACAAATTTAGCTGATTCTATTTAGGTGTATACATGTAAGTTGCAACATGTGTAAACATTACAAATATGCAGTGGCGTGCACAAAAGGAGGGCAGGGGCACAGGCCCCCACTTTTGTTGGTCATTCGGGAAGAAATTACTGATTTCGCCGCATTTTACACTCCTAATCAGACTCCATTCGGGAACTGAACAACCTGCACCTCCCCACTTTTCAACTGCAAATATGCCAAAAAGCAGGTTTAAAATTTTTTAAACCAATTTCATATTATAAGATTGTACATTATGGCTTTAATTAATGCATCTTTCATTTTGTTGGTATACACTGTATCCACTGTCAACATTATGCACAACACATAGTGATAGAATATTATGCACAAATGATATACTGGGTTCAAACTAATCAAGCAATTAAGTGAGGTCCCAATGCAATTTGCATCTCAATGTGCTCTTCTATCCGGACACAGTTCATCTCTGATATGTCTGTATACATGACCTTCAAGTGTATTTGGTACAAAACTCATACTCTACTATGTGAGGTTAAATTGTTAGCTGTGATTATTAGATTGAGGTCACTTAACTGTGGCATTCCATATGAGGCTATTTTATCTAGATAGTCATCCTATATTTTTCTGCTTTGAGGCTAGAACATGCAGTGCATACACAAGTGCTCAAAAAGTTGTAACCATTGAAGGAGATGTTTATCACTACATTTCTGTTTTAAAGAAAGTTCTATCAAAAATTTGAAAATGCATTTCAAGGAAAACATATTATTAGGTCTAACCCACTTTTTAAAAAGAGGAAGCCCCACCAGTGCAGTTCTTCTGGGGTGAACCAAACCTGCATGGTTATCAAAGTAATCAGCACATTTGTGCTAATTGGTGCAATAACATAAAACATCAGTTAGGACCTGTCAAATTCAGAGATAACCTTGTCACTGATTAATTTGATAACCAGGCAGGTTTGGATCACCCCAGAAGAAATGCTCTAGCGGGGATTCCTCTTTCCGGTGGGATATCAGGATATTTCTGGAAATCAGGAAATATTCTGATGCCATACAGTGTATGTATATGATCCATTGCTGTAACACCCTCCTGGGAATGAGATCAGAAAAGTAGCGGACCTAATCAATCCATCATTCTGAATCTGAGGAAGCCGTAACTAAGATGAGGAAGTCAAAATTACAGCTGCTGGATTTATCAAGCAAACAATATCAATTTATATCATTATTCATGAACGGTATTAATATTCATGAGGTAAATGAACCAATAGCAGCGGATCTTACGATGCACTGATTTTTGTCAGTGTACGGATGTGAATTTGCGTTTGCGTATTACTGTGCGACACACACAAGCATATCTCTGTAGTGCTGGTTTCAATGTGGTTTGGTCGACTTAATCACAGGTGAACAAAAATGCGCGCGCCAGTTTTCAAAAATGCGCGATTTGCGTTTTTTTCCAAAATGCATGAATCTCTACAAAAAGTTTGTATAAAATTTACAATTCATTTAAAAATATTTTTTTTAATTTTTACTTATTTTTTTGCAAATTTTTGCGATGGTTTATTTTCTATATTTTTTTAAACATGGATTGTGTTCATTATGAATTCTTTGATTTAGTGAAACAAGTTTGTGGAAAATGAGAACTTGAAAAATGGTTATTTTGTGAAAATTTGCAGTTGGATCTGTAGTGCGCGTACTGCGCAATTATACCTGAAATGCGCAAGTTTCTGCGCTTTTTGCGCTTCGTGCATTTTCCATCTTTAAGTATTACAATAGAAATGGTCCAGTCTCCAGTACAGATTGCAATGTCCCACAAACTGTCCAAACAACAAACGTACATGAGATGAAACCTTTGCAGAAGGCATATCAGCGCAGCCTGGTTACTACTCGTTAAGTTGTTATGCATGTATACTGCTGTATCTTGCTACTTGACTGGAGGTGCCTTTTGCCATGGTTCTCACTAGAACTGTCTGACAAATGCGGAACTAGTCATTCAATGAATATTAAATTCTCTTTAGTGCATTTTAAAAATAAAGGATACTTCTGACATGCTTCTCCTTGACAGGTGATTCCACTGTGTTGATGGCCTTGTTTATGCTTGTGCTCTGAAACAAAAACAAACAAAGAAATAAAGATGTACGTTAACATAGAGGTCAAAGACTCCCAATAATTTGTTATCTATTTGAACAATGTGAAGGTAATCTACAGTAAATAGACTTCATAGACATAGTACATACTACACAGTATAATTATGGAGATATGTAGTGCGATAAAACATGAACATACCGTGTTTCGTCAAATAGTCGCCCCCTCTCAAATAAACGCTCCCACCACTTTTTTCAACCAAGATGTTTTAAAAAATGCCGATATTTCCATGCTATCTTGTGTAGTAAGCTTACCAAGTCGCCCACATGGTCGATAATAGCATCAATAATTGGCGAAAATCTGGATAGGAAACCCGGAAGTGAACCAGAAGTCTGTGTTTCGAGTTCATAGTTTGTCAATTTAGTGTGAGTTTTAAGTTTACCTAATGATTTTAACGGGAATTATTGTTCTAATAAATGCCCCCATTGGGAAAATGTAACGCCCCCGGGGGCGTTTATTTGACGAAATACGGTAGTATGTGTGATGCGATCAAGCTAAACCAAAATCAAAATTCAGTTTTATACAAAAGGTATATTGTTTTAACCGTGTGAAAGGTGTAAATAGAAGAAATTATTAAAAACAGTGCTGGCCGATCTGGCGATCCAGATCGGCAGGTGAGAAATTGAGCTGATCTGTAGTTGAACCGGCCTTGAATCGGGACCGGGGAAAATTTTACCACTGCCGACCTGTACCAATAATCTCTGAAACCCTCAGTTAACCCCAGATGGAGACAAGGAAACACCTATTAGCACAAAAAATGTATAAGATCATGTTTTTGGTGGACACCAGAAGTTTAAGTTAAGTACTTGCTTACTGACTAACCTTCTGGTCTTTCCAGTGGGCATTGTATATCTTGAAATGCCACATAGGTATACAATAAACATGATGAATGTTGTAAAATTAAAACATTCAAATGGGTAGTGCTAGGGTAGTGAGGGGTGTAACCTGAAGCACTGACCACCCCATCCTTGACTGAGAGGTATCGTCTGCCATCTGGATACCCGAACTGTTCCGAATCTCACTGGATGCTTTCAGTTTAGGTCATAGTGCACACCCCCACCGCACCGCTTAGGTATGTATCTGGCTATCTTGCTACAAATAAGTAAACAAAACAAAATAAGCCTGGAATGGATCAAAACAGAAACAACCCATGCCTACCACGACTACATGAAATGGAATCGGCTTTACTAGAAGTGAACATCAGAGGACTAGGAGCTGATGTGGTTTTCAGTATTCAATGAAGTCACAGAAAATATTGAGTTGCTGTTGTCTACATATTGATGTAGACCACCTAGTGCCATTTCAGAGGGTAAAAAGAACTTTTCAAAGCTCCTGGCTTGTTCTACACTTTCAATAAAAAGTGCTTCCTTCTTCCAGAAAACGCTGGAAATTAGTACCAAAATTTTGAGTTTCCTATACTTTTATGCACAAGAGACACTCTTAAAAATGTTTTTTGGCTTTATTACAAGACCAATGTGGCTGATGTTGATATGTGAAGCAGAAAAATAGAGCAATAATTAACCATTTGTGCTTGGCATCCACTGCCTCCCCCACCTCACTCCACCCACCCCCACCAACCGGACTCTGGAGTGTTTTGTTCTAGCGCTACCCCTGAAGTCAAGCGGTATATAGGACACGCGACACGTGACGTTAGAGAGGCTGGCGAAAATACAAGGCTGACAGCCCCATTCAAAATAGACGGTTAGCAGTTATAAATTGAAACAACATACTTACTTACAGTGGGGTACTTTGTTGTACCCCAATGGTTTTAAGCCTCCAGCATACTTTCCTGCCGCTTGCCGCTGCGGCAAGCGGCATGGCGTTTCAACCAATGACAAGCCTTTATTGTGTCCGTTTGTCTGCAATGCTGCGTGCGCCACGCCGCTCAGCGGCAGGGTAGTATGAAACCAGCATTAGAGTAAGATAATTTTGCTTTGACACCACATAACAAATTTAGAATTGTTTGTGAAGATTTCATGATTACATGTGTTAATAGACCTGGTGATAACCTCAAACCCAGATATGGTTGACGATGTGCAAGTTGTAGCCCACCTTGGTACAAGCGACCACTGCATGTTGATTTGGGATACAAATTACCTGGTCGAACCAGTGAAATCACCGCCAAAGAGAGACTTTAGAAATGCCAATTTTGACCAAATGAAAGCCAAACTGAGACAAATAAAGTGGACCGAAGATTTGGAAACAAGATCAGCAGAACAAGCTTGGAACTATACCAAAGAACAATTGCACAACGTAATACATGATCATGTTCCAATGAAGATCCAAAGAAATAAAAAGAAACCAATGTGGTTGACCAAGAAAGCACAGAAACTTGTTCTCAGGAAACAAAGAGCCTGGAAAAGATATCAGAAGAGAAAGACTAGTAGAAACTTGGAGCACTACAAGAAATGTCAGAAAGAAGCTAAGTATGAAGTAAGACAGGCAAAGAGATACTTTGAGAAGAAATTAGCAGAGAATATAAAGGAGGATTCTAAAAGCATCTACTCCTACGTGAGATCCAAACAGAAAGTAAAAGACGCTGTTGGTCCACTGAAAACCGACACCGGAGAAACAATACCACCAGGGCAGCCCACAGCAGAAGCATTGAATGACTTTTTTTTTGCATCAGTCTTTACAGTGGAGAACCAAAATGTACCTGAACCAGAAACTATTTACACAGGACCAGAAGAAGAGAAACTTGAAGAATTTGTTATTACCAACGACTGTGTCAAAGAAAAGCTGAAAGGACTTGATTCTTCCAAAGCAGCTGGCCCAGATCAAATTCCCCCTTCGGTACTTAAAGAATGTGCAGAGGAACTGTGTACCCCATTGGCGTATATCTTCAACAAGTCATTAGCAGAAGGCATTGTTCCTGCAGACTGGAGAATCGCGCATATCATACCACTCTTTAAGAAGGGCTCAAGATCCAAAACAGGGAATTACAGACCTATCAGCCTCACTTCAGTAATTGGCAAAGTCCTGGAAAGTATCATCAAAGACCATATAACAGAGCATCTTGATAAGCACAATCTCATCCATGACACTCAACACGGATTCAGAAAGGGGAAGTCTTGCACTACAAATCTTATTGAGTACTTGGAAGTCATCACCAAGACAGTAGATGAAGGCATCCCAGTAGACGTTGTGTATCTAGACCTGGCCAAGGCTTTTGACACAATACCACATAGAAGACTAGTAGAAAAGATTAAAGCTCATGGCATTGAAGGCAAGCTGTTGTATTGGATTGAGGCATGGTTGACAGATCGGAAGCAGAAAGTAGTTACGCAAGGAGCAGAGTCGGAATGGAAAGAGGTGACAAGTTCGGTGGTTCAAGGATCAGTATTAGGACCCCTCTGCTTCCTGATATATATGAATGACATGGAGAGCAATATTAGTACATCAGCTACAGTGAGCAAGTTTGCAGATGATACCAAGTTAGCAAATCCAGTGGCAACAGATGACGACATAGAGAATATGCAAGACAACATAAACCACCTGCAAGCCTGGGCAGAAAGATGGCAAATGAGGTACAACGCAGACAAATGTGCCGTTATGCACTTTGGGCATCAGAACCAGCACCACACATATCACATGGGAGAAACAGAACTGAAAGAAACAAAAGAAGAAAAGGATTTGGGAGTGCTGATTAGCAACACACTGAAGGTATCCTCGCAATGTGCTACTGCAGCCAAGAAAGGGAACAGAGCATTAGGCCTCATTAAGAGAAACTTTGCCTTCAGAAGCCGTGACATCATATTGAAGCTCTTCAAGTCTCTGGTTAGACCACACCTGGACTATGCTATGCAAGCATGGAGCCCGCACATGGAAAAGGACAAGAAGGTCATCGAAAAGGTGCAGGCAAGAGCAACCAAACTCATCCCGAGTATCCAGCATCTTACATACGAAGAAACGACTAAAGAGACTCAACCTCACCACAATGGAGAAGAGAAGGGAAAGAGCGGACATCATCCAAACATACAGAATCATGAATCAAATCGACAGGATCAATCCAGATAACCTTTTCCAGAAAGCGGACTACCAGGGCACCAGAGGACACTCCCAAAAACTGGCCAAATCAAGATCAAGACTAGATACAAGGAAGTATTTTTACAGTCAAAGAGTGGTGGAAAATTGGAACAAATTGCCTGAAAGTGCTATTCAATCGCCCACACTCCTCTGCTTTAAGCAGGAACTAAGCAAATTGGGTTTTAATGGGCAAAAAGCCCCCAAACCCTGCCACACTATTATCATCTCAGAAGAAGGTGAAGGTGTGGCATCTAAGGTACATGTATGTCTAAGGTATGTCTAATCCAATGGCGATGTTAAAAATGGCAATATCGCACCTGCCACCGCCTCGTCTAAGTAACCCTAGATATGTCTGGCTCCAGCTTGGGATACAGATTTACAGAACCCCACCTCTGTGTCTTGCGTGTCAATCCACTGTAAACAGTACCAAATTGATACATGGGATCAAATCCATGGGCCGATGACACACATTCGATGGGTGTACCAAACTTATGCCCAGCGAGGTCACGTCACACTTCCGGTGTGACGTGCCCAGAACTCCAAATAATTTTCGGAAGCGACAGACAAATTGCAGGAAAGCGTGCCAATTTAACCTTCCTGTAATATCTATTGCACATGTATAGCATACGAAGTCACAAACTTACAAACTTCAATATGCACTTCAAATACAGCAGACCAGCTGTTAATTATTACCGATCCTGTAGAATAACTTACATAATCGTCAAATTTGTGGAATCCCGTTGCTCAGAATTGCAAATGTCATTTTGACCCATGAGCCATGGTGCTCAGCTCAATCAAGTCAAGAATCTAAAAGGGGGAGGGGTAGGGACAACTAGAGTAATAAATATTTACGATACATTTAATTTTAAGATTCACTTTGACTTTGCGTATTGCGTGTGATTTACCGTACGGTACATCTACCGTGGCGTGAGACCGTGAGAAAGTGCCCGAATGTGTGCGAATCACACCCGTTGACAGCCCTAAATGATGCATGACACACGTACACATGACACATTTTAAAAATTTAAGCATGATTTTTTTCAAGCAAAATAAAAATATTCTAAAAAAAAAAACCTTATCATGTTATTGTTACATTAACTAGACCTAGTAAGTAGAACTACAACAATTACAACTCATTCTACATGTAGACGGTAGACCGTCGACTTTTATGACTTTGATTAGAAACATTATCTTACGTGTACTGTGTAAACAACTTTTTCCCTACTGAACATAAATTTATAATCTGGCCTACCTGATGTTTGATAAAGTTCTGACGTTCGGCTTCTAATCCGTCGCCGCCTCTCCGCACCGACGACAGCTTGCTAGTTATTCCCGAAGACATTGTTTACTCAAAAAATAGTTATAAATCCTTGCTAATAGTATCTTCCTGCAGTAAAATCCTATTTAATGTGTGTATTTCAATGGTAAAATGCCTGTATTTATGTTGTCCTATGCCAAAACACATTATTCAATGTCATTCATTGATGACAAATTTACATTTACGGTTTCTAGAAACTGTGAGATGAAATTGACTTTTAGATATTTTATTCATTATTTCATTTTTAAATTTTTTCTAAGTATTCATTGTAATAACGCTAAAATGAATATCCAGTACAAACAAATTATTATTTTAAATAATAATGATGTGCAATTTTGATTTATTTTAGACTTTTCTTAAAAACGCTTTGTAAGTGGAAATACCGGAAGTGGAAGCATCAGGAATGAATCATAATTGGAGAGGGCGGTATGTAATCTTAATTTTTGTTTCAGCCAGGGTCCGATTCCAACTTGGGTTGGTTGATTGATTGATGGAGATGGGTGGATGGATAGATTGTTTGTAGGGGGTCATTGGGTAATAGGTAGGACCATAACACAAAAAAGGGGGTCATTGGGTACAAGCCGGTTTGAAAAAGGGGTCTATCCTGAGGCACATGATGCATATCTGTCATGGAAGTGCCCCCCCGGGGTGACAAGTCTGATTTGTTTTAGGGTGGTCTTAACCCTGGAATTATGGAAACATTTGGGCCTCATAACTGCTAAATTGATGGTCTGAAGTATATAAAAGTAGGGCCTATACATGTTTAGAATGGCAAAGAATAGCAAATAATTATTGGGTCCAAATGCTCATATTTGGCCCCGAAATCCAACAAAACGGGTTTAAGTTTTAATTTTTTCGTTCAACGTAACAACAACAAAAATTCTTGGGCCAAATATTTTTTATTCATTTTTAAATACTAGATAAAAATATCTTGAGCCGTTTTTTTAATTTTTTTTGCATTTTGACCAGACATAGACCGTAAGGTACTAATTTCGAGGAGCATAACAAACACCAAATTGGTGTCGTGTGGTCTTTCAATTTGTGCCGAGTGTCCTTGGCTGACTTGACTATGCTTCATTGGTCATGAAAGGATTCAATAGATAACCTCTGCCCCACTAATCCCCAGCTATTGTCTGAAACTGCACCTCGGAAAATATATTATAACAGCTCAGTCCCTCAAATGATAGTCATATAACGACCAAAAGATAAATGACTGACTATCATTGAGGACTGAGTTGTTATAATATATCTTTCGAGGTGCATAACAGACACAAAATTTGTGTCATAACAAACACCAAATTGGTGTCGATGACCTGACATGCATGCATTCTTTTGTGATGGTCTTTCAATTTGTGCGGAGTGTCCTTGGCAGACTTGACTATGCTTCAGTGGTCATGAAAGGATTCAATAGATAACCTCTGCCCCACTAATCCCCAGCTATTGTCTGAAATTGCACCTCGGAAGATATATTATAACAACTCAGTCCTCAAATGATAGTCATATAACGACCAAAAGATAAATGACTGACTATCATTGAGGACTGAGTTCCATGAGTCTAATTGAGGACCGAGTTCAGTCTACATTTTGACTAACTTTTAGAAAATGGTCAAAGAATGCATAATTAAAAAACAATCATAAAAAAGCCCAATTTCAGCCAAAATTTTCAAATATATTTGGTGAAGTTGGTCAAAATTAAAAAAAAAGCTCCTGGATATTTTTATCTGGCTTTTAAAAATAATAAACAATTTTTGGCCCAAGAATTTTTTTTGTACGTTTGGTCTCATTACTAGTATCATTATTGTACATTATACATTTCAGGCAAATAATCAATGATCAGATCAATGATGGATGGTTGACAAATGTATGGGGAATGTAACCTATTCGCTGCTGTAGTGGACGTTAGTAACCATAGGTTACTGGTTCAAGCCTGGGCTCATACACCTGTTCCGAAATATGATATGCCATAGGCTTTGTGTTGTGATCATTTCGATCAGTGGTTCGTAATAAAGAAAGCGTGAGCCAGTTGACCTAGCAACGGACATATTCTAACGTGCACTACGCTTGCGAATTATAGGACTGCAATCAGTCCTGCCCGCAATCCTGCAAAGTGTTAGGGTATACTCATAAATACTTTGGTGGCCCCGTCTGACAATGGAGGGGCCTTACTGATCATCATTAATTGTCCTGTACTTAATGGAGGGATGGGAGTGAAACTAGTGTAAGGGGGTAATTACCATATCTAATTACCCCATTAGACTAGTGTAAAGCCACAATTTTTCTGTGTTACAAAATTTAAATTCCGTGTTACAAATTGGACGATTCCGTGATTTTCTGTTTTACATTTTAAAGTACTGAAAAGTGAATACAAGCATGTTTTTAAAAGTGTAATTTGTCTTATATAAAATTATTAATTATATGTACCTTTTTACTGTAGTCTCCCTCAACATCCCCATTAAAATTAAGCATCATCAATTGTCTTGTGTGTACTTCCGATAGCTGTATGGCCAGAATCTTGTATCGTTGGCCTAGAATAAATGCTAGAATGGATTGTTTAATGGTTGATTACTGCTAAATTATCACTTTTCTTTGTTTTCTTTTGCAAATCAACACAAAAGTTAGACATTTTACACAGTTTTTCACTATTTTGTGGCATTTCCAAATTTCCGTGAGCAAACCCCGAATTCCGTGAATTTTTCAGTTTTTCCGTATCACGGAGAAATCATGGCTTTAGACTAGTGGCTTGGTTTTATTCCTTTTTTTGTTGTCTTCATTCTTCCAACAAGTCACATTCATAATATTAATTCATTTCTTTTCCATAAATTTATTTCCATAAATATATACATTATGTACATGTCTTTATTTACAAATTATACTGGAAGTTCCAGTTAATTTTAATACAAAACAGATACATTTAAATAAATAAAGTTGTTACATAAATCATTGGTGGTATCACATAGTGACCAGCGTTCGAAATAGTGCCGGTCAGCCGGCCATTGGCCTGTAACTCTTTGGCCTGGCCGGTAACTTTTCTGACTGGCATCTAGTTGCCGGCCCCGGCCGGCCGGTTACTTGTTAAGGTCAAGCCCGGCTGGCCTGTAACTTTTTGAGGCATATTTCGAACACTGATAGTGACGGGTGTGAAGATTATGTGTGTCACATATTGCCAAATGTTAATCATAAATTTATCTTAAAATTAACAATCAACATTGAGGAAATTGATTAGGTGCCTGGGAGTAGGTGTACATGTAGGTCAAATGTATAAGGGGTGGTGCAATAACTATGTGTACCCCGGGGTGAATTATAGGGGGGCAAAGATTTTTGGCAGGCCAAAAGGGGGGGCAAGCATTTTTGGCAAGTCGAAAGGGGGGGTCAAGCGATTTTTGGCAGGTCGAAGGGGGGGGCAAGCAATTTTGGCACAAATATTTTGGGCACTGTTTCTATATTACGCCCTAAAAAGGCGAGGGAAAACGTTATTTAACACGCTCAAATATGCAAAATTTCCTGCTCGCTGCACTCGCATTATATGTTAAGACAATTTAAGGTTTTAAATTGGGTTCCCCAAAATCTTGCATGTGTAAGGGGGGGCAAAGATTTTTGGCACGCCAAAAGGGGGGGCAAAGGTTTTTGGCACGTCGAAGGGGGGGGGGGGGGCAAAGGTTTTTGGCACGGCCAAAGGGGGGGGGCAAGCGATTTTTTGCAGGCCCTTTTGAGAATTCACCCCCCCGGGGGTACACATAATTATTGCACCACCCCTAAGGTATAGATTACAAACCTGCTACAATTAGGGTCAAATTTTAATTTGGTTCTTCTTTGCCAAATTATATATTATTAGTAACAAGTTAACAATTGTCAGTTTTCTAGTAATTTTAAGCCCAACTAATGTGGTAAAACGAAAGAGAACTCACTAGCTTAGCTGCTTTAAGGGCTCTGTAAGAGCACATCAGACACACCAAATTACATTCTGAATACAAGGAAATGTCCTGATATCAAATAAGTTTGATTCTTTGAAAGTTGCTATATAATACAAATTTTATGGCAAATCATTAAAAATTGAAATTTTTGACATTTAACACTATGGACCCTTCCCATTTTTTATTACTGATACGTCACTATGTGATATCACAGACAAAATACATATGCCCTTGCAAACTTATGATGAGTCATTCTATGCAGGGCAAAGTATTCTAATACAAATGAGTAGAGATGTTTTCATGACGGGAATCCGTAACAAGCAATGAGGGTTCAACAGAGTCACAGGGTCAAAAGTAACACTCTCTGACTTCAACTTTTCATCAGTCCTGATGAAGTCGGAGTCTTGCGCACAAAAGCTTGACAACTTGTTCAATCTTTCAGTGCACCCTTTGAATCTTGTTGCTTATCCTGACAGAGACAAAGCTGTGTTAGCCACTTTGCAGAAAGATGATCTGTAGACAACAGTGGCAAGTGATATAATATATACTAGCATAAATGACTAATACATGCAGTAGCCATTGGTTGATAGCCATCAGTGACCACATGTCCATGTCCTTTGTCAAATGTGTCATCAAATTGTTTTAAGTGAAATTTCATGATCTGGTGATGTGTAATTCTACACAGAGCAAAGTATCCCAATTAACACACATGAGTACAGAGGTTTAATTCGTCAGGTGGCTCTGACTTCAACTTTTCATCAATCCTGATGAAGTCAGAGTCTTGCACCTAAAACCTTCACAACTTTTTCAATCTGACAGTGCACCCATTGCAACCTTATTGCTTATCCTGACAGGAGAATACAAAGCTATATTGGTCACTTTGCAAAAAGACAATCAGTGGCAGCTCATACTAGACTACAAATGACCCAAACATGCTAGGTCATGCCATTGGTTGATAGCCATCAGTGACTGCATGTCCTATATCAAATATATCATCAAATTGTTGTAAGTGAAATTTCATAATCTGGTGATGTGTCATTCTACGCAGGGCAAAGTATCCCGACACTGCTTCAAATAGCAAGAAAGTCAACAGGACAAAATGGACTGAACGTTCCAGTGGAGAAGGCAGCGCTTTGTTGGTTGCTAGCAGAAAGACGATCAGAGGCAGCTGCAGTACTAGAGTTAACAGCCAAAATCCTGCTACTTCTGGAACCTGTAAATATCAACAAATTAACAAACAACAAAACAACAATTAAAAATTGCTGATAGTACTTGCAATATTGTGTTATAGGTAAGAGCCATGATCATTTCAATATAAAAAGGGGGTACTACACCCCTGCCCAATTTTGTGCCTATTTTTGCATATAGCGCATTGGTGACAAATAAGATATGTATATTATAGGGGCAAGAACTACAACTACTGCACTGAATTTTATTTCAGCACAGACAACAGTTGTGGAGTTACAGTCAAAAATGAGGAAAACCCAATATATTTGATCAATTCAATATAACTACTTGTCTTGAGTCACTGAAATTCCAGTGTAGTAACTGGATTCCTTGCCCCTATAATATACATAACTTTTGTTACCAGTGTTTTATTAGTTTTTGAGAAAAATGCAAAAATAGTCACAAATTTATGAAGGGGTGTAGTACCACCTTAACCATGCATTTGTATATTATAGGTGACAGCATTTCTACAAAGTTTTGCCTAATTTGACAAAACAAAATATACAAGCTTTAGAAGAAAATGTTGACATCAAATTTAGCAATTTAAAACAGGGAAGATAATAAGCCCCAAAGAAGATAACTTACACATCCCATAATGCATTTCTCCCATTTCAATTTTCTGTACTGATTTGCTATCTAATGCAACATGGGGTGATAGTGATGAAATATACCTCAGTGAACAGAGCGCTGGACATAGCCGGTATCGCAGAGCAAAATGCTACTCAATTTTGATTACTTTGCTATACATTTCTGGAAATGTGTAGCAATTTCATGCCATAGACTTATACAGTGAAGTGTGCAAATGTAACAAGGATCAAGTAGTGCAAGATGATAATGCTACGCATAAAAAATGTCTTACGTCCAACGCTGTAACAGAGCACATTCAGATCTTACAAAATATGTTTGTTTCTTGACTAGTGGCCCATGTTTAGCCAGTATATTCTCAAAATGAAAACAAAGGGAACCTTTTAAGGTTATTAAAATACACTTATTTTATTTTATTTTATTTTATTTTATTTTATTTTATTTTATTTTATTTTAATTCTATTCTATTCTATTTTATTTTAATTTTATTAAAATACACCAATGGGAATGTCATTTGATGGAATGAGGTGATGTGATTCTGGGAAGGGTAAGATATCTTCTTTGAATAAAACCAATGTTATTGTTTTTGCAAACATGTCACAATTTGTTTTGCTGCAAATACAGTGATCATTGCATATGATATTGCACCTGCATAGTGTATACACCAATTACTGATCCATAGCAATTACCGCTATTAAATTATTATTATGTTACTAGGCGGTTACCCGTATTTGGCGGTTCTGGGCTGCCGCGATTACCTGCCTGATGGTGACTCACCAAGTTTTATGCCCATACGACAGTTTTTAGTAATTTGACCTTGGATGACCCCAGATGACCGTCCAAAAATTTGACTCAAAAAGTTGACTGTACCCACCAAGTTTCATGCCCATACAACATTTTTTACTAATTTGACCTCAGATGACCCCTGTGTGACCTTGGATGACCCCAAAATGACCGTCCAAAAATTTGACTCTAATAGTTGACTGTACCCACCAAGTTTCATGCCCATACAACAGTTTTTACTAATTTGACCTGAGATGACCCCTGGATGACCTCGGGTGATCTTGGCCCACTAACCGAAACAAACTTGTTCTGTCTGAGGTCCAGATGCACCCACCCACCAAGTTTGAGGAATGTGCGACCCCTAGTCTCCGAGAAAATAGGCGGAAAACAGTATTTACTAATTTGACCTCAGATGACCCCTGGGTGACCTTGACCCACTAACCAATACAAACTTGTTCTGTCTTAAGTCAAGATGCACCTACCCACCAAGTTGCATGCCCATATGATAGTTTTTAATAATTTGACCCCTAGATGACCTCTGGTGACCTTGACCCACTAACCAATACAAACTGTCCCGGGTCAAGACGCACCCACCCATCAAGTTTGAGGAACGTGCGACCCCCACACAGTGTCTTCGACCCTATATCTTCATGGCAGGAATCGCCATGGTAGGTTAAATCCACAGCCACGATTAGCCATTTGGTTCAAACCTTTAAAGCTCTTTTAAACTAATAATTAGTCGAGGGACATAACTAAGGCTACTCACAATAGCCGGGTAATCGATCTTGGTTGTGCGTGATTAAGCTTGTATACCCCATTGAGGTCAATGGTCATCGACTTTTATACTGCCTACAGTGAGTGCAGCTGTACTACACGCTGCACGCTGTAGTCCATAACAGGACCAACGCAATATAAAATGGTCACATTTTGAGTTCAAAGCGCACGGCCAATTTTCAAAGCGCATTCTAGCGACTATCATATCTGTTCAACACGTATTTCCAAGTTTATGAGACCAAATCTGGTTTCTTGAGAAAAAAATCATGACGGAGATATTCATCATTTTCTAACCCGGTATCAGAAGATTTTCGCCTGATATCAAAATCGTGCATAGCAATTCACGTGTATCGATCCCGTGTATTCATTTTAGTGTCCCTTCTGCACCAAATAATTATTAGCCAGGCGGTGTCGGTGTGCCCCAGTCTCCGAGAAAAACAGTTTTTACTAATTTGACCCCTGGATGATCTTGGGTGACCTTGACCCACTAACCAATACAAACTTGTTCTGTATGGGGTCAAGCTGCACCCACCCACCAAGTTTGAGGAACGTGCGACCCCTAGTCTCCGAGAAAATAGGCGGACAGACAGAGTCACAGACAGACAGACAGAGGCACAGACTACCAGTATTATTATATAGACTAGGCGGTTACCCGTATTTCGCGGTTCTCGGCTGTCATGGTTATTGGCATTTGCAGATCTCAAAATCAGGGTGTGTCCTTTGGCTGGGATCACTGTCCTCACAGATGAGCTCAATTGCAGCTTTTTGCAATTTGACATGACTTTCGTTCTCAAATCTGAGCTTCCTTGGCAAAAGTTACACCCACCCACCAAGTTTCATGAGCAATTTGAAATTGTTATGTTTTTTGACCTTAGACCTCTCAACTCTAGGTCTGACAAAAAGGTCGCCATGGAAACTTGTGTTTGTTAGTCCAAGGTCCACCCACCTACAGTACCAAGTTTGAGTTCCATAGAGGCAATTTGAAATTTTTACCTTTTTTGACCTATGACCTCTTAATTAACCCGTAGGTCTGAAGAAAAGGTCCCCGTGGAAACTTTTGTTTGTTAGTCCAAGGTCCACCCACCACATTTGAGCTCCATAGGGGCAATTTGAAATTTTTACTTTTTTGACCTATGACCTCTTCACTGTAGGTCTAAAGAAAAGGTCACTGTGGAAACTTTTGTTAGTTAGTCCAAGGTCCACCCATCCACCAAGTTTGAGCTCTATAGGCTAATTTGAAGTTTTACCTTTCTTGACCTATGACCTCTTAACCGTAGGTCTGACTTAAAAGGTCACCATGGAAACTTTTATTTGTTAGTGCAAGGTCTACCCACCCACCAAGTTTGAGCTTCATAGGGGCAATTAGAAATTTTTACCTTTTTTGACCTATGACCTCTTAACCGTAGGTCTGACGAAAAGGTCACCATGAAAACTTTTATTTGTTTGTCCAAGGTCCACCCACCCACCAAGTTTGAGCTCTATAGGGGCAATTTGAAATTTTTACCTTTCTTGACCTTTGACCTCTTAACCGTATGTCTGACAAAAAGGTCACCGTGGAAACTTTTGTTTGAGAGTCCAAGGTCAACACATTTAACCGTATGTCTGACAAAAAGGTCACCGTGGAAACTTTTGTTTGAGAGTCCAAGGTCAACACATTTAATGGCATGGCTAGATTTGCCATTTAAAGTGTTTGAAATTAGACTTCAATTGAACTTTACCCCGGCCTTGACCTTTGACCTTAAAAATATAAACTTGTTCTTCTTCATACCAAGCTGCACCCACCCACCAAGTTTGAGGAACGTGCGACCCCCAGTCTCCGAGAAAATAGGCGGACAGACAGACACACAGACAGATAGATAGACAGACGATGCGTATTATTATATAGACTGGGCGGTTACCCGTATTTGGCGGTTCTCGGCTGTCGCGATTACATTCTGGCTGATGGTGACTTTACCCACCAAGTTTTATGCCCATAGGACAGTTTTTACTAATTTGACCTCAGATGACCCCTTAATTGTGATCTCAAATGACCTTCCAAAATTTGGCTCTAAATGTTGACTGTACCCACCACGCTTTCATGCCCATACGACAGTTTTAGTAATTTGACCTTGATGACCCCAAAATTACCGTCAAAAATTTGACTCTAAAAGTTGACTGTACCCACCAAGTTTCATGGCCATACGACATTTGTTACTATTTTGACCTCAGATGACCCCTGGATGACCCCAAAATGACCCTCCAAAAATTTGACTCTAACAGTTGACTACCCACCAAGTTTCATGCCCATACAACAGTTTTTACTAATTTGACCTCATATGACCCCTGAATGACCTTGGCCCACTTACCGAAACAAATTTGTTCTGTCTGAGGTCCAGATGCACCCACCCACCCACCAAGTTTGAGGAACGTGCGACCCCTAGTCTCCGAGAAAATAGGTGGAAAACAGTTGTTACTAATTTGACCTCAGATGACCCCTGGGTGACCTTGACCCACTAACCAATACAAACTTGGTCCGTCTTAGGTCAAGATGCACCTACCCACCAAGTTGCATGCCCATATGACAGTTTTTACTAATTTGACCCCTAGATGACCTCTGGTGACCTTGACCCCCTAACCAATACAAACTTGATCTGTATGGGGGCAACATGCACCCACCCACCAAGTTTGAGGAACGTGCGACCCCCAGTCTCCGAGAAAATAGGCGGACAGACACACAGATAGACAGACAGATAGACAGACGATGCGTATTATTATACACTAGGTGGTTACCCGTATTTGGCGGTTCTCGGCTGTCACGATTACCTGGCTGATGGTGACTGTACTCATCAAGTTCCATGCCCATATGACAGTTTTTTCGTAATTCGACCTTGGATGACCCCAAAATGACCTTCCAAAAATTTGACTATAAAAGTTGACTGTACCCACCAAGTTTCATGCCCATACGATAGTTTGTACTAATTTGACCTTAGATGACCCCTGGATGACCTCGGGTGATCTTGGCCCACTAACCTGAAACAAACTTGTTCTGTCTGAGGTCCACATGCACCCATCCACCAAGTTTGAGGAACGTGCGATCCCTAGTCTCCGAGAAAATAGGCGGAAAACAGTTTTTACTAATTTGACCTCAGATGACCCCTGGGTGACCTTGACCCACTAACCAATACAAACTTGTTCTGTCCTAGGTCAAGATGCACCTACCCACCAAGTTTCATGCCCATATGACAGTTTTGACTAATTTGACCCCTAGATGACCCCTGATGACCTTGACCCACTAACCAATACAAACTTGTTCTGTCCCGGGTCAAGATGCACCCACCCGTCAAGTTTGAGGAACGTGCGGCCCCCAGTCTCTGAAAAAAACAGTTTTTACTAATTTGACCCCTGGATGACCTTGGGTGACCTTGACCCACTAAGCAATATAAACTCGTTCTTCCTCATACCAAGCTGCACCCACCCACCAAGTTTGAGGAACGTGCGACCCCTAGTCTTCGAGAAAAGAGGCGGACAGACAGACAAACAAACGTACAGATTCTGGTGAATTATAGTAAGATGATGAATCCAAGTGTGTGAAAATATTGGATCCAACACATAATAATGATAAAATTTGGAGGCTTTACGCCCAATATTTAAAATATTGGTACTAGGCCTGGCATTTTCGGGTAATTTTGTACTCGGGTATCCGGCGCATTTTTCGGGTGGGTAACCTGGTACCCGAATTGCAACAAAAAAAAAATTTTTTTTTTTTTTTAAGTTTTATTTTTTCGGTTTTGTAGTGTCTCTGGACCTAGACCTAAATGCCAGGATCATTCATGGTTGACCTAAAAAAAATATAAAAAAAAATTGATAATTTGTATTCATGTCATAGTCTATTAATGATTTCAAAATGTATTGAATTTGAATGCATTTTGAAATCATTAATAGACTATGACATGAATACAAATTATCAATTTTCATATTAAAAATAACAAAATATCTTGAAATTTTTTTTTTTTTTTTTTTAGGTCAACCATGAATGATCCTAGCATTTAGGTCTAGGTCCAGGGACACTATAAAACCGAAAAATTAAAAAACTTTTAAAAAAAAAATTTTTTTTTTTTTTTTTTTAATTTCGGTACCCGGGAGGTATTTCCTACCCGGTAATGTAATCTCGGCGGGTACCCGCTTACCCGACGAAAATGCCAGCCTTAATTGGTACGCCTCGTACAATATTTTAAAACTCATAGCTCAACCAACAAATATGGGCTAAATCTATCCAATTTTGTAGTGTCTCTGGACCTAGACCTAAATGCCAGGATCATTCATGGTTGACCTAAAAAAAAAAATAAAAAATAAAAATTGATAATTTGTATTCATGTCATAGTCTATTAATGATTTCAAAATGCATTGAATTTGAATGCATGTTGAAATCATTAATAGAGTATGACATGAATACAAATTATCAATTTTCATATTAAAAATAACAAAATATCTTGAAATTTTTTTTTTTTTTTTTTTTTTTTAGGTCAACCATGAATGATCCTAGCATTTAGGTCTAGGTCCAGGGACACTACAAAACTGAAAAAATTAAAAAACTTAAAAATTTTTTTTTTTTTTTTTTTTTTTTTTTTTTTTTTTTTTTTTTAATTTCGGTACCGGGAGGGTATTTCCTACCTGGTAATGTAATCTCAAGGGTACCCGTTTACCCGACCGAAAATGCCAGCCTTAATTGGTACGTCTCGTACAATATTTTAAAACTCATAGCTCAACCAACAAATATGGGCTAAATCTATCCAATTTTATATCAAATGAGGCACAAAAATACAAATTATTCTTAGTATTCAATTTATCTTAAAATTCAAATTCTTCTGGATCAATTTCTCAACTTGCTGGGCCAAATGAGATTCTTGCTTGATTTGCCAAATGACCTCAGAGGAAACACTGGGCTGGACAACTATATATTTAATCCCCTGAGCACTACCTGCCATTCTAACATTGCCTCTGATAGGTCAATTACATGATGTCTTCATTTTAATCACCAATCAGAATGGAGCTTTTAATTTTTGCAAATAATTCACCTCAACATTTTTATGTGGTGAAATTATTCTAACAATGTTGCTGATTGGTCCATTTGATAATGAAAACTTCTTTTTGACCAATAGGCAGGTAGTTCTCATGGGGTTAAAGAGCAACAAGAACTTTACTTACCCTTTCTTGTAGGTTACCAAGGTAACCAAGGTATAATCTAACAACCTCAACACCACTCATGACAACATACACTGTGATGACTACGAATCTATAGATGTTATCCAGATGAGAAAACTGAAAAGAAAGACGGTCACAGAATATTATAAATTACTTATGCTTATGTCATTTGTACTATTTCTAATCTACATAACAGTAAATGTTTCGGTACCGGTATACTATACCTGTAAGATGACAGCAACATTTTAAGAACTCTGAAAAAAGTACATTCTTAACCCTGGAATTATGGACACTTCAGGGTGGACACTTCAGGGTCTCATTTATAACTTCTAAATTGTTGGTCTAAAGTATATAAAAGTATAATTACAGAATGGAAATGACTTGATGAATCCATCTGTGAGATCAAATTTGGGAAAAAATGCTCAGTTTTGGAGGGAAAAACCCCGGTTTTTTTCACTGTAACAAAAAATTTCTTGAGTAAAATTGTTTTTTTTATTAAAAAAAAAAAACTAGATAAAAATATCAAGGACCTGTGGTTTTATTTTTTTGAATTTTGATAAACATCACCAAAGTATTTGAAATTTGGGTGAAAATCAGTTTTTTTATGATTTTGGGGCAAAATTTAGCATTTTTTACCATTTTCGTTGGAGCAAATTTGTCAAAGTTGGTCAAAATTCAAAAAAAAAAAAAAAAAAAAAACTTAAAAAAGGTCCAATAATTTTACCTCTTACTCAAGAATGTTTTTGTTAACAACCTGTTTTATTGTGATTTTCTCCAAAACTGCATTTTTGCCCAAATTTGGCCTCACAGATGGATTCACCAAGTCATTTTCTTTCTAAGTACCGGGTATACTTTTATGTACTTTAGAGAAACCATTTTAAAATTATGAGGTCCAAAAGATTCCATAATTCCAGGGCTAAGACCACCCTTAAGGGGCTGTGCAATAATTATGAGCCCCCCCCCCCGAGGTAAAATTTCCGATTGGCTCGCCAAAAATCGCTTGCCCCCCCCCAATTTTCCCCTCCCCCAGGGCTCATAATTATTGCACAGCCCCTAATTCAAATGGAATTCAATCAAGCTTACCTTTAACTCCAGCATGACTACACATGTGACGATCCAGAAAGGAAAGAAGAATACATTGAAATACAGAGACATCTGAAGAGAAAGACTTGATACCAACTCATTACCTGTGGCAAAAAAGTTTTGAGAATTGAATTGAATTGAGATTCAGTGTGTCTGTCCCTGATAGCAATAGCGATGTTTGAACTTGTGACACATGCATGCATGCATGCATGCATAGTCCGAAACATCATTCATGGCCCTTATTGTTCCTTCATGTAGAAACAGGGTACCGGGTACTCTGAACACACCATCTGCAGGGGCGGATCCAGGAATTTTCAATAGAGGGGGCGCAGAGCCGCCACCGCCACGGTTCGGCGCCCACACAAAGTCAGGCGCCGCTCTGCAGAGTCGGGCGCCGATCTGCAAAAAATATAGAGGGGGCGTGCGCCCGTAGCTAGGGTGCGCCCCCCTCTAAATCCGCCCCTGATGAGGGTTCAATTAGGAAGAATTCAAAACATGGTGATGATAAAAAAAAATGTGCTCACAATTTACAGACACATACCAAATATATTTTGTTTAAATCTTCCTTCATGTGAGGAACAGCAGGAATTGGTAAAAAAGTGCCAAGTGGTAATTGTGTCATTTTCGTGTGTACCCGGGACCCTGGACCAGTCAATCTGTCTTAACTGAGATGCCTCAGATCTCAAGACGGAGAAGTCGGTGGAAAGCGTAGTGATGGAGCTACCAGTAGGCCTACCTCGGCCAATAATTATATGTGACACACGATCTGGTCCATGGCGGCCAAGGCTCAATTTGAAATTGAGATTATAAAGGCAAAAATATGGAGTAAAAAAACAATAAAATACATAAGAAAATACACATCACAAAACTTCAGAGAAGATTTATAAGCAGTCCCACGATACTACTGAAACATCCGGGTACCGGTACTTAAGAACCAGTCTTAGTAATCGCAGAGTTTCATACAATTCTTCACGGTTGATTCCCGTTCCAAAGACGCGATTTTCAAACACTCAAAATATGTCCAAAACTTGGGTCGATTTTTTATAGCATTTTGAGATGATCCCTGAAAAGAACAAATGAGCTCTTTTTTGTTTCTATCGACCCACATTTGAATGCGGAATAAAAGTCTGAAAGTACAAGAAATCGGTACATACTAAAAGTAAAAAATTCAATTTAATGGACACAGCTGCCAGCAGCTGTACGCGATGCGACCGATTTCGTACATCACACATTTCAAAGTACAATGCGAACAGCCCTCGAATTAACCCACGGCATTTTGCCGTGGGTGCACATCCCCATTGCCGTAATGCCCTTAAAATATGTCCTTTACCCAAGGCAGTCACTTGCCGTGCCCTCTAATAAAGTTGCCATCGGTGCCCCAGCCCTGCCCCTTGTAGATGTTTGTGTGTGTTTCTTCATTTTTGAGAAATTGCCTTGGTGCCCGAACTCTAATTTTCAACAGTTGCCAATCTGAGACAAGTGCGTCCAATGCAGTAAAATACGCGATGTATACTTACAATACGCGCTCGTCAAAGGTTTACTGCATTTGATTATAGTCTGGCAGTTTTTCTTTTCTCAACCAAACTTTCCCACTCCAGCTCTTGAATCATTTTGGTTACACTGGACTTGCGACGAAAGTCGCCAACAACAAATCCAGCAGCTCTTCTTTGGACCCTATCTATCTAACATCTGAATATATTTAGACTGTGGGTCATGTGGGTCGGTGACTGCCGCCACATATTCGAGGTGAGGTCGAACCAACGCCTTGTATGGTTTAGTATTGTAGTAATGTTTATATGGTGGTAATTATAAAATGCCTCCTCTGTAAGCTTCAATGTATATTTAATTTTAAAAATGGTTTTACAATTTGAATTCTTTGTCACTTTGAGACTTTGTCATTGTTAACTCAAGCCTGTTGCTTCAAAATATTACTGCAACAATTTACACTCTAGTCTAGATTATTCACAGCCTCAGGGTACAACAGATCGACTATAATATATACTGGCCTGAAGCTTTAAAGCTTTAACATTAACAATAATTTGTTAAGCTTACCATCATACTCATTGTACGGCATTGTCAACATTTATGGTCATGGAAAGTGCATTTTGACATTCAATTCAATGACATGATGACTAATAAACATGATAAAAGTAAAAGCTTATTATTTTCACAATACCTGGTCTTATCATATGTTGTTGTCTACGTTCAGGTGGTACAGGTCGATTAGGGAATACTACCTCTGTAAAAGAAGTAAGTTTTGCTCGTACATAGTCTGCCGCCATAATTTATTTTATTGCAAGGAATTTTGTTGTTGTTTAGGGTCAGTTTACTATTGAACTCAAGCCTCAACTCACGTGCAGATGCCTATTTCGCTCGACGTCTACTGTGTACGGCAACGATTTTCGCCGTGACTATGAGGCTATAACTTGCGCTATTTTTAGCACTTCAGGGTGCATACCACTAAATCCTAAAGTAAAAGTGGAAATTATACATCAGGCTGCACAAAGGGGGGGGGGTGAGCTGGTGAATCCATGTTGTGATTTATGATTGTCTGTCTGGGTTGTCTGTACATAAGTGATTGTTCAATATTTATACTTGGAAAGTGGGAACTTTGAATCAAAATCTACCGTATCTTACACTCGATCCCGCACTTCAGGGTTAGTTTTTCTCCGGCTCCTACCCCGTGCCGGTATGGTTCAAGTAAAAAATTCAGATGCCCCCTCTGAAGACCAAACAAGAAATGTCTTTAAAAAGACAACGCCATGGATGAAGATCATGTTTCATAATTTTGCATTGCAAGTACTTGAAAAGCTAGTAAATTTTAATGTTTGGCTCAACTAACTGGGTGCGAAATATTGGCATTTATTGGTAAATACCACCAATGACATACTAGGAAATACTCAAAATTTTCATGTCGAAAGCTGAATTGGAAAATGTGTGCTAAATTGGTCTACATTTAATTCATACTTGTAACAAACGGCTCAATTGAAATCACATCCTCTGAGTTTTACAACAATCCAACAATCTATATTCAGATAACCTTAAGAATGTTTGCTGCTTAATTAAGGGATTTCATATCAACCACATTTCATGACAATCCAATTATCTATTATCAGTAACTGTTAACCTTGATATTGAAGCATGGTAATTAATTTTAGATATATTTATTCGCAATGTATAGTTTACTGGTAGTTACAATCACATCAATTTTGAGTTTCCCATCACATAATTTCTGAAAATAAGCGAGGTAACTTTTTCATTATTCATTATTTTTCTGCCTTTCGTTATATGACTAACACGAATGTAAAATGTGTTCTTATTTGCCACTCACTCACTTGAAGATGGATGTTTAGCCCTAATGAGATTCAATCAAAAGTATATTAAAAATAGTCACAATATGAATTCAAATGAGGGTCAGAAAATGAAGTGAGGGCGGTGACGGGAAACTCAAAATCGACTTTGGCCTAATCAAAAAGACTGATTACTCAATCCCAGGGATTCCCGGTTGCTCTACACGTACCAAAAATGTATAAAACCAAAGCCACTATCTACCCCAATTACTGGTATCCCCCCCCCCTCGACGACTAGTGTCACTCCCAACATCAAGTAGTGTTGGTAGTAGTGCACTATTTATACCCAGCTCTGGTCAGATCAGGGAATGGTCAGATAATGCTCATTATTATTGTTTAATTAGTGGTCACACCATGCTTGTTGACAGCTTATCAGTAGTCAGATCAGCAGGGATGCAATTGTATCCTTTTTCATAGAGAAAAATTGTTCAATGTTCTAAAAACCTTATTTGTGAACGGATTTTAATCGTTAGCAAAGCAAAATGTATGTTTAATATATTAATTATTTCATTAATAGCAATTTCCTAAGTTTCCATCCATAAATAACCACAGAGCATTATCTGTTTACAAAATAAGTGTTTATTTTCAATTAGCCATCTTATCAGTAAAACTGATAGGAGGCCAAATTATAGTCAAATCAATTAGCCATCTTATCAGTAAAACTGATAGGAGGCCAAATTATAGTCAAAAAACAGATTCTTTGTATGGTAGTCCCGGTAACCCAGTCTATATGTGGCTCAGTTGTAAACATACACAACACAAACCGACTGTGAAGGAGCCTATATGCACGTAAACAACTTTCTAGTACATGTATAATAAAATCCGTTTTTGAGTATAATAAAGAAAGTCATGCATTGGCAACATGAAGGAAATACCTATTGCTAACATGGTAAAATGCATACTCGTAGCCCAATCTTGTACATCATAGCACCCAGTTTGGGTTTGTAGTTTCGAAATGTTGCAATTAAACATTAGTTCTTTCAAATATGAAACGCTAAAACACAAACCTAGAACAAACAATCATTATATTTAGAAAGATATAGCAAACTTTCCATGATAGAGATTGGACCCAAGACAAAGTACACCCAAATTAGGTGACAATTCGGAATTAAGCCATGGCTGGAAAAAAATGTGCATTCCCGGTCCCCGCACTCCGTTCATCCGTGGGTATCCCGGGGGAGTCACTCCCATTGTGGCCTGTATGTACACCATCCGTGATAATCAACTTTTGAAAAGCACCCTAAACAAGGATTTAACCCTTGGCTAAAACGATACCCTTTTCATACCCTAAATTTCATTTCCGCGTATTAGGCCGTATAAAATTAATGTTTTGGTTCTCGTCCAGAGGATTTTCATGAATTGATGAGGGAGGGAGGTGTTTTTTGTTTTGTTTTTTTCCAATGTAAAATTAGCATTGTCAGTAGTTTTCGGTCTTCTCCAACAGTGCTCGAGGAAACGATGAGGCCCTTTTTTTTTTTTTTCAAATGTGAGATTCTGAGGATAAACCCCTAGAGTACCACAAAAAGACTTGGAAGTGATGCTTGTTCTCTAATAAACTTATTTTATATGTATGAAGATTTCATAAATCATTCCAAAGTAAAAAAAAATTGAAAAATCTAAAAAAAAAAAAAAATCTGACAAATCCCAGAAATTGAGGAGGGAGGGGACGAGAACCAAAATATTAATTTTACACGGCCTTAGCAATTGCAATTTTGTTACCCTTTTTTCCAATTTGTCATGTGTTTGACACCCTAAACACGGTACGCGCGTATCGTGCCTACCCATGAAAAACCCCGAAGGGGGTACTCAAGTTTGGTTTTGGTAGGGACGTGCCGCTGAGATTTTGGAAGTAGACCCATAAATATACCAATTTTTCAAGAAATTTGGACCCATTGATATACCAAAAGTCAAAATTTTCGGCCGAATTTACCCAAAATTGTCTTAGTTTTTACGAATTTTCCGAAAATTTTGAAAATTTTGGCTAGATTAAGGAAAAATTGGGCTGTTTTCCGAAAAAATTGAGAAAATTTTGAAAAAAGGACCCATTCATATACCAAAATAGGCTTTGAAAAAGGGGTCATATACCAGAAGGCTGAAAATGCTACCCATGTTTGCGGCACGTCCCCGTATGGTCATTTGTACTGAGTACCCCCCCGGGTGAAAAACTACCCTTTTTACGCGTTTTCATTATCGCGGATGGTGTACAGGACACAATGGGAGTGACCCCCAGGGTAGACTAAATCCTCCAGTCTCGAATATACGCACGGCCGTTGCACTGTGCTGTATACGAGCCGCCGCCATGTTTGTCCGCCAAGTTTGCGAGTGAGAGGCCAGGGACTCAGGCTAACCCCCAGGGGCGCATCCAGGAATTTTTGATAGAGGGGGCGCCTTTTGGTCAACGACGAAGAAATGGTGTTAAGGGGGTTACCCCTCGAAAACTCAACGGTTTTTGGCCCATTGTTTGCTGCTCATGGCCGAATTTGTTCATTTTTTTTAATTTCTTTCATTTTTTGTATTTTAAGTTGGGCCGGCGCCCTTTGCTAGGCAAAAATAGAGGGGCGCGCGCCGGCTACCCCCCTAAATCCGCCCCTGCCCCCCTCGGTGGGTATTCATGTTTGCCCCTTTGCATCTCGATATTTCGCAACATTTTCAGGGGGAAAGGCCTTTTTAGCGAATTATTTGCCCTTCGACAATACCCCTATTTTCGCTAGAACGCCTCCAGTCAGTAGGCCTAGTGGCGTAGCATCATTGCCGACGGGGTGGGGGGGGGCACACATTCGATTGCAAAACTAGAAAATCTCATAGAAAAATTGCATAAAAACGACCTGTGCCTCCTGCAGACCCGGTTCCCCAGTCATGGTCGGTGCCCCCCCCATATGCCCAGTTCCCTGCCCCAGCCATTCTGGTTCGACTTCCTACCAGAGATTATGAATTTTAAATCACTAAAAATTTAGGGACCTTTCACAAACACTTATTAGGGGGGGGGGTCTGATACAAAAAGGGGCCCTGAAATTTTGAGGTCTGAAAAGGGGGGCGATTTTTTTTTTTGCATCAGCACCCACAACAAGTGTTTGTGAACGGTCCCGTATTTCGTTGTGTCAATTTTTGGCTAGGGTAGGCCTATTTGAGAACCTTGGGTATTTTCAACCTTTTCAGGCGCTTTGTTATTTTGCGGTATTTTGTGTTGTGCACCCTTGAATTGTAACACAAGCTGTACATTACCAGCACGGAAACTAGGAAACACAATTTACACAAACATGTTTTGTACGATTGATCATAAATATTGATCCAGAGAATATAATGAAAACTGGCATATTTTCGCGGGCATTTTTCACCACAATATAGCTGATATAGGCACTATAATAGTGATATCAAAGAGGCCGTTTTCACTACTTGATTGTCACACCGGTAAGTATGCAATCAATTCTGTTAGGTAAGCTTAAATTTAAAATTTTAATTTAAAAATTAAACATGTAGGCCTACTAAGCTGATTGTAAAATATGTAAACAAAATAGAGCTGTTTGTGGCTATATACTCATTGTGCTATATTAGGCCCTTCACACTTGATTATTAGTTTCCTGTTAAAGATTTTGAAAAAGGGACGAGGTGACTTTTAATTAAAGGCCCTTTCAGTGATTTCACAGGAACATTTAAAAAATGGAAATTTGTCAGAGTTGCTTAGAAATAAAGAATAAGTCTACAGAATTTCATTAAACCACTTTTCCCCTGAATACATCGACAAATTAGTCAAAAAACAGAAGTTTTAGAAATGTTTTCTACTTCAACTCAGATCGACTCGAGAAAATCGAGATTTTCGTACAGTGCTTTATCCACCAATCGACTGGAAAAACTTCCTAGTCCAGTGTTTCTAACACGGGGAAGTAGAGTCTAAATTGATTTAAAACAGAGTAACAGACGCTTAATTTTTGTAGTAGAAAACAAAACTAAACGTCACCGAGGCAAACTAACGGTCAATTCAAATATGAAAAACAGTTAAAATTGTGTATTTTGTTTAAAATAGTAGCTACTGATGTAATAAGTAGTAGAAACAATACTGACGCGTGTTGGTATGGTGGAGAGTGAGCTTCTTTCGATCTCGAGTCGGACTTTTGTACTGTCAGTATCAAAAGTCCAGATTCATGTAAATGCTTTATTTTGTTTAAAATACACGGCTTTCGACCGAACCACTAGCAGGCTATGTTAGCACATCTATGCCAATTACAAAGGTACCAAAATCTGAATTTTGATGATTTTTACGATCGTCCGGATGAGCAAATCACTGAATGGGCCTTTAATATTAATTATCTTTTATTTTCTTTATTTAGTTTGAACTATTACAAGCAACTATTGACTCATTTTGACTAGAGCGGGCATTTAATTATTTCACAACAATATTTGATTTTATAAATAAGTGAAGGTGGAGTTGTACTCTTTGTTCATTCATTATTGTTGATATTATTAAAGGCAGAAAATGGCAAGTAGAAGTAGTTGAAAGTTATTTTAAAAGAGAAAATTGGAAATAAAAATAAGATAGCCTAATTAATTATTTTGAGATTTTCAATTTTGGACGCGGGCGGTAAACAGGAAACTAATAATCAAGTGCGAAGGGCCTTAATATAAATACTAGAAATTTCAATTGAATGAACACAGCTTTCAACAGCTCTGTGCGAACCAACTGTGATCGTATAATGGCGTATTTCAAACTACAACGCGAACGTACAACCTTGGTCGTATTACAATTATTGTTATTTAACTAGTGAATACAGGGGCAGCAGAAGTAATCTTTTGAATTTGTTAATCAAGGACACTTGTGCGAATTGCAAGACTACTTAGTATAGGCCAAGTGAAAAAAATAACATACTGTTCGGACCTTTTTGACCTTTCCATAAATTTGTCTTTTACCCTGGTTTCTATCAACTTTTAGAAGCAAAACAGTCATTGGGGCTGTCGGCTTTTTATGTTATTATAATAAATGAGTTATACATGGTGGTCTCAGCAGTGGCGTAACTAGGGTTGGTAGCGCCCGAGGCAAGAAACAAAATTGGCGCCCCTACCCCCACCCGAGAATATCTTAGATGCGGGTATTGGCGTAGCTAGGGGTTGTGGCACACAGGGCTAAGGATACATAATAGCGCCTCCCCCAATTCTTGAAAAAATTGCGCCTGGAGCGCGTGGAAATTTGGACAGATAAGGCCTACCACTAGTTGAATATCGGTCTTAAAATGTTCTTTCAATTGATTTTGTGCTGAAATGCACACAAAAATTTTGATTTTCATCGCTTGGAGGGGCGCAGAATCGATGCTGAATTGGTTAATTTGGCGCCCCCAAGAATGCCCCCCCCCTGAAGTTACGCCACTGGGTCTCAGTACAACAAAATCTCAACTCCATTAACTCCCTTGAGTAATCATGGTATGTAGCACTTGTATAAATACATGGTGCTTAAATGAATAACATTAAATTACCCACATGAGCTATTATGGAGATGTGTCATGGTCTATGCTTTGTTGCACTGAGCCTTCGATATACACTTTATAAAATGTAGCTGATACTATGTAGTTTACCACTGTTTATTTCAGTCTGTGTTGTTCTTTATTGCAGCAACTGCCAGTCATCAAGCACTTGAAAGACTAGAGTGAACAACCATGGCCCTCCCATATATTCATGACACACAGGTACTACTGATTGAGAATATCGCAGACCAGTTCCTCAATCCTGACCTCAGTGATGTAATGCTCGAAGTAGGTGGCACCCAATACCCTGCTCACAGATATGTTCTGGCAATACAAAGTCCAGTCTTCAAAACCATGCTGACAGGCAACAGATGGAGAGAATCTCATGGACGCTGAAGTCCACTTGGAAGAGGATGACTAATTATGTGAATTGTATTTCAAAGATTTCCTCAAATTCTTCTATACTGGAAAGATAGACATCAACTATGATAATATTTCATCGTTGTTCAAACTATCGGACAAATACAACATGTCATCGTTGAAAAATGGATGTGGCTCTTTTATTATGAAGCAGATAGGAGCAGGTGATGAGTTGGGCCCTATTATGAAATGCATCCCATATGTTAATGAATACTTCCCTCACTATCTGACCTTCTGTTATGATGGTATCACAAGGAACTTTGCTGACATTGAACATTATCAGATAACTTGCTTGTCTCTTGAGAATCTGGAAGTAATTTTATCGGGCCAAAACGGCAGCATTACCGCTCCAGATGAATTCTTTGTATACAGGATGGTGCAGAGATGGATTATGGATACCTATGATGAGGCCATGGTGTTAGAGAGAGAGTCGGCAGCTTCGCATCTTCTACCACTTATCCGCTTCTACAACATGGATGCGACGCAGATAGCAGAAGTTAAAGAATCACCCCTCGGTAAACTATGCTCCGATACCATCATGAAGAACCATCTTGCTCATGCCTATGAAATGCAGGCAGAGATGTTTGCTTTTTCGGTTAAATCGCCAAAGAGAAGGAAGCTTTCCGGCGGAAGAGTTGAACACAAATGTTCTTGCAACCCAAGTGGCGGACGTTGCGAGCACATGAACCCGAGAATATACTTTGCTGACCCATATGGGAAGAGCATTAAGACCAAACTAGACTCCAACGTCAACCATATTTCATCACCTGTTGTTGATTTACGCAGTTTAGAATCTTATATTAAGATATTTGGGAAGAATCACTGTGAGAAACATGGCGATAAATTGAGTCGCTGGAAGATCAGCTGGGTAACAAAGGGTGATGATAATTCCAGTTGTGATCATTTTCAGCTAATCCCACCTGGTTTTATACACGTTGGACGTACCTTTGATGTATGTATTCACGTGAGTGTACATTCTCGAGATGCTAGAAAAAACAGGTTCAGAGTAGATACACACTGTTTAAACATGGTAAAATATTATCTGCTTCAGCAATTAGGTTGGTTTCACCATCTAGGGTAAAATGTCTGGCAGAAGTTTTTGAGTCTGGAAAAATAGACATTGCTATATATCTTTCCTAACTTATTTCAAATCAGTGGCGTAGCCAGGACTTTTTCAGAGGGGGCAAGGGGTGGCAAGGCACAATTCTACTAATTCTAGGGGGCGAACTTTGACAAAAATGGGCTATGTCAGGGTGGTCAGCATCCCCTGGGTGGGGGGGGGGGGGGGGGAGGGGAGACTTCTCATTAGGCTTTTAATGATTTTTGGGTGCAAAAGTTGGTCAAAATTAAAAAAAATTAAAAAACTGGTCCTAGATATTTTTATCTAGTTTTTAAAAATGAATGAAAAAATTTTTATGACTCAAGTTTTTTGGGATTTGCTCCAAAATGTGCATTTTTTGCCCAAATTTGACCTCACCGATGAATTGATAATGTCTTTGCCATTCTAACTATGTATGCTTTATACTTTAAACCAATAATTTAGCAGTTATAATGAGGCCCAAAAGTTTCCATAAGTGTTAAGAGCACCCTTAACGCATGGGTACTGCTACTTGAGAGCCAGCAGCTTATCGGTAAAAGGGGGGTCTTTGGAGCTATGAACAGTCAATATCAAGGGTCTCTCTTGGCTTTCTGGGAAAAAGAGAAAGGTGAGGAATTGAGTAATTTAGGTTTTAAACGCTGAAATAATCAAGGGTCTTCCGGAGCTATATTTTGGTCAAATTTAGGAAGTCTTTCAGAGCTGTGAAATCCGTAAAGGGGAACATACCCAGTTCCCCCCATGAGTTTTGAGGCAAAACCACCAAATTACGTAAATTTCCTCTTTTGCTGCAATTTTGCGCAGAATTTGTTGATTTTGCCCACCCCCCAAAAAAAAAAAAAATTCCTGGTGCCGCCACTGCCCCTGGTCGGTACAAGCCTCATAATTATACAACATTGATATACAACATACATCAGGGGTGTGAAATCTCCTCTTTTAAGCTGAATTCCTCTTTTTTGGACATTTCTTTAGACCAAATTTGAGCTTTTTCTTTCATTTTCAGCCCATTTTGAGCATATTTTTCAGTGCTTTTCCTCTTTTTTGAACAAAGTTCCTCTTTTTTCAATAGAGGTCACTCATACCCCTGATACATAAACATTTGTATATTGTTTTTAAATATAAATTAAATTCAAAAGTTTAAAAAAAACCAGTGATATAAAAAAAAGTACATGGCATGGCATGGCATTTCTACATGTAATACATGAATAAAGTATTTTGTTCTACATTTCAAGTCAAGTTGATAATATGTGTGATTTTCTGTTCTATGTACATGTACTGTGCAAAATTGAGTTATCGTCAACACATAGTGCTCATATAAACCCTATATAACCTAAAGTTATTGTGCTCCTGGAGCACTGTGTTGATGATAACTTACTGATTGAACTACACAATTATTTTAAATGTGCTGAGCTCATGAGCTATTAAATAAAACATACACTGGTCGCCAAACCCATTTCATTTATATCCTAACCCTAACCCTTTTTGAGGCAAATAATATTCACATGTACACATAGTTGAGGTTGTCGATATGTCAGAAATTGGAGTGAAGGGTAGCTACTCAGGACCCCACAAATAAAAATGCAATCGATCATGTTGATCTTGGGTAGTCATGAAAACCCGGAGGCAAAACTAGGGTACATGTTGAAGCCCTGGGAAAATACTTGTTTAGGGTCCATTTTAAAAATCCAAGCATGAGCACGATATTATACCCACCCACCTTGGAATACAACAAGTGCAATAAATGTCCCCCCCCCCCCCCCCTACCAACTCAAGTCCAGGGAGTACTCAGCACAAATGACCATACAGGGATGTGCCGCAAACATATAGGTAGCATTTTGCCTTTTATACATGTATGCCAATTAAAATTTTGGTATATATGGATGGTCCTTTTTTTTTCAAATTTTTTCGGAAAATAGCCCAATTTTGCCTTGTGTAACTGCAAAATTTTTGAAATAGTCCCATAACCTGGGGGAAAATGTGTAAAAAAATACAACAATTTGTGTTAATAGCGCCTTGGCATGAAAATTTTGACGTTTGGTATAGGTCTATTGAAGGTCCACATTAGGTTTCACTGCCTGATGAGAATTGAATTATTATGAGAAAGACAATAATAATGATGAATTGAATATTATGCATATTTTTAAATTCGTTTAAATACTTTGTTTGTCCGTGGGCACATGAGAAAGACAATAATAATTAATATGTTATATTTATATATAATTACTTTTTTGTTACATTATTTTCTTACACAAAACCTTCCCATTTCATACGAAAGATATTCAATTTATTTATTCTCTGAAAACAAGCTTTTTCTTCTTCAATTTTTTACTTAAAAATGTGAGAACGTGGCGATATATGGTTTTTCATTTGAAAACCTGTTCCTAAATAAATAATACTTAGCACTCAGAATAATATAGTTAAGCACTTTGAACCTTGAATGTCCTTCCAGTCCCAAAATTATATCTTTATAACATAGATGTATTCGAGTCTGTATCTTTCCATTTAACCATGTCTCTATCTCCTTCCAAAAAGAGTTTATTTGATGGCATTCCCAGAACATGTGATCAATTGTTTCTTTATTTTGACATAAATGACAATTTTCGTTCTCTTTCAGATTAATAAGCTTTAAATAACTATTGCTTGGAATTATTCGATGAAGGATTTTATATTGAAAAATCTCATTCTTTCTTCAGTGGTAATTTGAAAAGGTAATGTCCAAATGTATTCCCAATTTAGATTACCCAAATGATCAAACAAACGATCATAATAATTCTGATTTACTGGTTTTGTTGATTGTGACATGTTAAATTGTTTAGATACATCACGAGTTGTTAACTTCTTTACTTCTAACGAAATATTTTTTTTAATACTTTTAAGTTTACCCATATCTGTTTCAGAAAGTTTCTTTATTTCTAATTTCCATTCCCTTGGTAAACTATTTATAACACCGTAATATGTTACAAAATCAATACATCGTCCATATTTTTCACAAAGCTTTTCGTATGAATAAAATGAACCTTTATCATCTAATATATCTTTAATCTTTATTAGTCTTGTTCGAGCTCTATTAAGAGCCTTGTTTACATCTTTTGAAAACAACTTGTTATAACTTAGTGGCATATGCAATACATCTTCCAAATTGATTGTTTCTTTGTTATTACATTGTTTAAAACTTTGCCAGCTTAAAATGACTTCTTTGTAAAACTGGGGGAAATTTGCAGGAAAAACAGAATCATCAACATTGCATTGTAACAGGAACTCCAGACCTCCCATTCTATTAAAGAAATAATTTGGGACATCTTTCCACGGTGCATAACCTTCACTCAAAAATCTTTTTAGCCACATTATCTTTAATGCTTTGTCTGCATTGAATATATTTACCATCTCTATTCCTCCGCTTTCTTTTGGTGCAATTAAAACAGAACGTTTGATTTTTTCTGGTTTTCCACTCCATAAGAAGTTATACAGTATCTTTTGAACATCAGATAACACATTTCCACTCACATAATCTGTGGACATTAAATAAGTCATTTGTGAAATACCAATACTTTTTACTAATAAGACCTTTCCTCTAAGTGTTAGATCTCTTTGTCTCCAAATATCTAATTTGTCCTTTAATTTTGTGAGTCTTGGTTGAATATTATACTCATTATATTTTTTACTATCATAACCAACAAATAAGCCCAATATTTTCACAGGTTCCTTAGTTGGTTTAATACCATAAACATAATCATTACAGTGTCTAAGACTTCCTATCTTCATCAATTCTGTTTTCTCCAAATTTATCTTCAAATCAGACAACCTTCCAAACTTATCTATTTCTCTTACAAGATTCTCCACAGATTTTGAATCGGATAGAAAAAAGGTTGCATCATCTGCAAAAAAAGAGCACTTAAGCTCCACCCCACTTGGGAGTTCTATGCCATTAATATCCTTACATTTCAAAGTTATTAAAGCCAACATTTCTATCACACATACGAATAATGCTGTTGATAACGGGCATCCTTGACGAACACCTCGTGTCAGATCAAACCAACCAGTAGAATACCCCTTATTTATTACACAACTTTTAATATTTGAATAAAAACATTTTACCCATGAAAGCAGGTTTGGACCAAAATTAAATTTTTTCAAGGTTGCCATAAGAAAACTCCATTCAACAGAATCAAAAGCCTTCTCCAAATCGGCAAAAAGCAACATACCAGGAATGTGGTTATCATTTGTGTACTGCAGAATATCTTCAACTAAACGAATATTTTCTCCAATATATCTACCTTTGACAAAGGCTGTTTGATGATTACCTATAATACTTGGTAGTACACCTTCCATTCGTTTAGCAATTGCCTTTGTACCTATTTTGTAATCGATATTTAATAATGATATTGGACGCCAATTTTTGATAAGCTTTGGATCTTTTCCAGGCTTAGGTAGAAGAGAAATTATTGCTTGTGATTGCGTTGTTGAAAGTTGACCATTTAAGTAGCCAAAATTTAAAGAGTCAACTAAAATATTTCCAAGCAAATCCCAGAAACATAGGTAAAACTCACTAGAGAAACCATCACTCCCAGGAGATTTATTTTTAAACATATCTTTTAAGGTTTTGTAACATTCGTCCAAAGTCAAACGCTTTTCACAGAGCTCTTGCTGTTGTGGAGAAAGCTTGGGAATCTCAATTTGATTTAAATATTCCTCAATATCTTCATAACCTTCACCATCTTGTTTACTTGAGAAAAGATCTTCATAAAAGACTTTGATTTCACCAAGAATATCTTTTGATGTTGTTTTAAGGACATTATTTACAAGTAATTCATCAATTCCCTTTTTTGAAACATTTCTTTTTTCCAAGTTAAAAAAATATTTAGAGCTTTTTTCTCCTTCATCATAATACCTGTCTCTTGATCTCACAATACTACCATTAACTTTGTATTTATATATTTCCTCTAAGTTTTTCTTCACTTCGGCATACTCGTGTACAATTTCTTCTTGAAGTTCATTATTTATCTTTTCTTCAAGATCAATTAATCTTTTATTCAAAGATCTTTCACGTGCATTTCTTTCTCGATTTTTTGTGGTTGAATATGATATGGTTTCCATACGTAATTTGAACTTCATAAATTCCCAAAATTGTTGATCATTTAAGTTAGCATATTCATGTTTAACATCTGAAATGACACTTTTAATTAAATTATGATAATCAACATCTTCTAGAAGACTATTATTGAACTTCCAAAAACCCGGCCCACGAGGCTCGGTATCACTCAAAGAAATCTTCATAATAATTGTTTGGTGATCGGACATAATACTTGGTACAATATTACAATCTACTATATTCATTTTAAGCGACTGAGGTATAAACCAATAATCAATCCTTGATGCAGAATTGCGATTACGTGTTGACCATGTGTAAGCTACAATGTATTTTGGTAGGGTTTCTTGTACGAAAAATGTCTATTAAATTGTTTTTAAAAAGAAGACGTTTGAGGGAAATTCGGCCATTCTTATGCTCATCCTTAATAGTATTATTTTTAGATTTTCTATCCAAAGTGATATCCATAGCTAAATTCATATTTATTTATTTATTTATTAACCATATTTAAACAGGGTAACCTACTCAACAAATATTACAATGTTGATTTTCAGTAGGGCCCTGAGACAAACATATAAAAGCATTAAATACACGTAGATTATACATTATTAAAAACCATAAAAAATTGAGCTTACATAAATATTACACAGCATTAAAATACCTTATATAAATATTATACAGCATAAAAACCAAGTTTTTGTAATTAAAAATAATTCAAAAGCTACACGAAGTATTTAAAAACATATGACATGTATGAGCTGCAGAATTAGTTGTGCTACAATTTCAGGTCTTCTTTGAGTTTCTTTTTGAATTGCATTAGTGAGTTGACTTGACGAATATCTTTCGAAATAACATTCCATAATACGCTACCTTTGTATTGGAAAGAGCTTTTACCATAATTTGTATTGCACTTTGGAACATATAGATCGCCATTTACACTACCTCTAGTGTTAACAGAATGAATGATATTAACTGGACGAAACAGATCATTGAGGTAGGAGGGTGCAATTTCATTTTTAACTTTAAACATCATACATCCAGTTAAGAAAATAATACGGTCTCTTATATTCATGAAGCCTAAAGTACGTAACATGTCGTTTATATGAGTTCTGTATGGTACACTTAGTATAATTCGCATTGCCGTGTTTTGGAGTTTTTGAAGCTTATTTAAGTTTATTACACTGCAGCTACTCCTAATAGTAATTGCATAATCAAAATGTGGTAAAACCATAGTGTTGTATATAGTAATCAGTGAACTTCTCGGGACAAACGGCTTAACTCTTCTCATGGCTGCAAGACTTGTACACACTTTACGACAAATATTGTTGATCTGCTCTTTCCATTTCAAGTTAACATCAATTTGAACACCAAGATATTTAAAACATGTGACATTTTCAATCTCAACATTATTCATATACACTTTAACATGATTAATTTTACTAGTTTTAACAGGTGTACCAAGTAACATAACTTTTGTTTTCTTCACATTTGCTTTCATAAGATTATTATCAAACCATTTACAGAGTGTATTAAGATCTTCATTTAGGTTATTCTCTATTTCCTTAACATCTTTACTACAAACATAAATCAAGGTATCGTCGGCATACATGTCAACAACTGAATGTTTCGCCTCCTATAATCAAGTATTCTTTAATTACATGTTTTTCTATAATATTGCTTAACTGATCATAAAAGATAACTTGATCTTTGTCATTATTGGGAGCGTACACATTTAACAGGTAAAAGGTGTTTTTTTCGATACTAACTTTTGCTAAAATGAATCTTCCTTCCGAGTCACTTATCACTTGGTCAAACGTACATGTAATTGTTGGATTTACTAAAATAGCTACACCTTTACTATCGTTTGTTCCATGACTAAAAACAATATTACTTGACCATTCTCGTTTCCACTGTTTTTCTAAAGTTTTACAGCAATGTGTTTCCTGAAGGAATATAATGTCTATTTTTTTCTTCTTCATATACATAAAGATTGCTTTACGTTTGTTTACATTTCTCAACCCACGGACATTCAGAGATGCAACATTTATACACGACATAAATAAGAAGTACAAATAATAAAAATAATAATATTAAATAATAACGAGATTTGAAATAAAAAAAAAAAAAAAAGATAAATCCTGATCTACTTGATCAGTTTAGCGGGTGTCTACCCATCCGAAAATATTACAAAATGTTCACCAATCAGTTCAAGAGTTCACCTTGCTTTTATAGCAAAGTTCTTTCAATAGTTCTTAATATTTAATGTTTGTTTATTTTCATTGTTTGCGCTTTAAACTTTCAGTTATGGTGTTGAGATTCACTTATTGATGCGGAACTCCGCTATCAAACTGTCTTTCATTATACTTGTAAACAGTATTGTGTCTATAATAATGTGTTAAGATTAGTCTATCAGGGGGTGCAGCTATCATTCTAACTCGTTTCCAGTTGGTTGATCATCACCAAGGTCTCGCTGATCATCCCTATGGTCTCGTTGTTCAGTGTGCCGGCAATTCCTGTGTATTGGGCCTGTATATTCTCCATAATCTCGACCGTATGTATCATCTGCATAAAAAGGCGCCTTGTTTCCCTTTTTGTCCCTCCAGTAACCAGCGACAAACCGGAAATAAATTTTCTTCTTATACAGTAATTTTACTCGTTCAGAGAACGCCTTTTTCTCCTTTAAATCCTTGACCGTTAGGTCCTCTACCATGTGATAATTTTCATACTTAAGTTTCTCCTTCTTTTCGTTCATAATGTCCATTTTATCTTGATACCGGAGAAATTTGACCAAGATGTGTCGATTAACACCGTGACGAAACTTTCCATCTCTATGAGCACGTTCTATTTCGATGTCTCCTCTGTCAAATTGCTCCTTCAAAATGGTCTCCACTATCTCAAAGACATTTCCCCCCTTTTTTTCGGGGTACCCTATTATCCGTATGTTACTTCGTCGTGAATGTCTTTCAAGCTTATTAATGTGATCATGCAGCTCGGCGATTTTGCTTGTATTTGATACGATCTTTTCTTTCTGATTTTTTGCTATTATGTCCAGGCGTTTTGTGTCCTTTTTTATGTCTTTAATTTCCTCACCTTGGAAATTCACGGCAGCTTTAATATCATTCAGTTCCTTCTTCAGTTCATTCTGTCCAGTAATAAGGGTTTCTAGCGACCGTTTAATGTATGCGTTTACGTCCTGATCCTTTGCACTATCGTTTGCCAGTAGGCTGGGCATTAGCACTACGGGAATCATCGGCGAAATATTTACTTGTAGTCGGCCTTGGATCAGCTGCGTTTTGTTTAGCGCTAGTGTTACGTGCAGTACTCACATTACTACCGCCGCTGTTTGAATCACCCGCCGTATCATTTCCACCTTGATTTTTTCTTCTTCTGGTATCCATTTCATTCGAAATTTTGATCAGTGTGTTCCGGAACTGCTAAATACGTCGACAGTATCAATATTTCTGATTCTGGTGATTATTTAGACAGTCAATTTAACGTTTATTCCGGACGGTGACACCCTCGCGTGCTTTATACCGCCGCCATGTTGATACGCGCGTATCGTGCCTACCCACGAAAAACGACCCATTTTACGCGTTTTCATTATCGCGGATGGTGTACAGGCCACAATGGGAGTGACCCCCCCCCCCGGCACAGCCCCTAAAAGTCTTGAATTTTGCAAGGTACCGTAAAATGGGGTAACTTTGGGTACTTTTCAGAGTTTTTAAACCACTGCTTCCAAACAAAACCAATTATATTTCTAATTAACTCTTTTTTGTGACATTAGGGTTCCCTTCTACACCTTGAAGATTTTTTAATAATTTTGTAAGGGTGCCCTAGGGGTTCAAAATGACCTGACCAAAGTTACCCCGCCTTTGGGGCAACTTTGGTCACAGTATTACATTCCATGAAGGAAAAAAATCAAAAAATTGATCTTCGCTGAATATGGGCAAGTTGTTGTTTTTTGTGACATTTGACACCTTGCAAAATTAATCAAACACACATCCTTGCTCACAAATATCGATTTTTATTTTTTCTGAAAAAAATGTAAAAAAATGCTGATTTTTGGTCAAAAATCCCGCTTTTTTCGTAAATTTCAAGGAAATTACACATGAGCGACTATTATTTCTTCCAACCATATTTCTTAACAAATTGACACCAAATATGACTAAAAACAATATTGCTGTACGAAAATATGACCATTTAAAAAAATATATTTGACCGACCAAAGTTAGGGCCTACCCCGCTGACCGAAGTTACTCCATTTTACGGTAGGTTAAGAGGCTGTGCAATAATTGGGGCTTAAATTTCCAAACGGCGCACCAAAAACGGTTTCCCCTCGCCCCGCCAAAAACTCTTTGCCACCCCTTTTGCACATGCCAAATGTTTTGGATCCCAATTTGTCTATATACATGTTGCGCGAGCGCACAGCGAGCAGGAAAATTTGCATATTTAAGCGTTTCCGTACACTTTCCTAAGACTATTTTAGAGCATTTTATTTAAAAGGTGCCCCAAGAATGTGTGCCCAAAATCACTTGCCCCCTCCCTCGGCTTGTCAAAAATTGCTTGCCCGCCCCCAATTTTACTCTCCCCCAGGGCTCATCATTACAATATTTACGATCATGTAAAATTTTGAAAAATATTGAGGGCGTTCTCAGCAAAATGTTACAATATGGCTTCAAGTGATGTGCGCCCTTGAATTGTAACACAAGCTGTAAATAGCAGATAATTGATCAAGGGCGCACACCACTAAATAATCGTCCCATTGAAATACGTGTAAAAACACCGGTTTTCTGTGCTCGTTTTGAGGCCTTTTCGGCGCTTTCTGAGAAATTTAATGATAACCAGTCGATTGCAAATCGATGAAAGTTTAACATATGTTTCAATGTATGGGTAGTCTTCCACCTCGTTTTCCCGGTAGGATCCACTAAACAGCGCCCTCACTGTTTCTGACATGCTCTCAAGACTGTAAACCTGTTTCTGCCCATTTTGTAATACGCGGACCTATTTTCTCGATAATTATAAAAATGCGACTTTTTAGTGATTCAAATTCATGCACAGGCTTTACACTTTAATTTAAGCTATAATTCGCCACTCTTTCTGATTATTATTCCAAAGAGCAGCCCACAATACCTCAAAAACTTTCTGTATTTTACCGGAACTCAGTAGGGTTGCACAAATGGCGCATTGATTTAGTGGTGTGCTCCATTCAAGGGTTTCTGATGTTCATAAAATTTAATTCTTTTATCTTTTTTCTTAAAATATAAAATGTTTTGAGTAAAACGCTCGAAACAGAATTGCTCTGTGACATTCAGTTCAAGAGAACCGCCACTTCAAAGTTATATGGTGGATTCCGACTATAGGCAAATTTTCAACATTTTGACCATTCATGCTTACTCTTCTATATTTGCATTAAATTCCAATTCTCAAGATAGTTTTTGACCATCAATCTGATAAAATTCGGTTTTAAATGAGAGTAAATTACCTTTCACAATTGCAAGGGTCTACTGTTAATGATTTGTAACAATCACCCCCCCCCACCCATAAAAAAACAAGATTTTGCAGCTTTAAAAGGCACGCACCGATTTGTCACCTTAAGCCCAAATTGCTTAAAATCCAAGAAATCTCGTTTTCACACAATTTGAGTAATTTGTGGCAATTTCTTGAACTTTGAAGGCCTCTGAGGGAATAATCTTAACGCGACTTGCATCTTAAACGCATTAAATACATTCACTAACATATAAACTATCTATTTAAATCGAAAAAACTGCAATTTAATCAAAAGCCGATTTCAATTTTGGCTGAATCTCTGAAAAGCACGGTTTTACTCCTAGCCCTTCGAAGGGCGCACACCACTAAATAATCGTCCCATTGAAATACGTGTAAAAACACCGGTTTTCTGTGCTCGTTTTGAGGCCTTTTCGGCGCTTTCTGAGAAATTTAATGATAACCAGTCGATTGCAAATCGATGAAAGTTTAACATATGTTTCAATGTATGGGTAGTCTTCCACCTCGTTTTCCCGGTAGGATCCACTAAACAGCGCCCTCACTGTTTCTGACATGCTCTCAAGACTGTAAACCTGTTTCTGCCCATTTTGTAATACGCGGACCTATTTTCTCGATAATTATAAAAATGCGACTTTTTTTTTTTTTTTAATTCATGCACAGGCTTTACACTTTAATTTAAGCTATAATTCGCCACTCTTTCTGATTATTATTCCAAAGAGCAGCCCACAATACCTCAAAAACTTTCTGTATTTTACCGGAACTCAGTAGGGTTGCACAAATGGCGCATTGATTTAGTGGTGTGCTCCCTCAAGGGTTTCTGATGTTCATAAAATTTAATTCTTTTATCTTTTTTCTTAAAATATAAAATGTTTTGAGTAAAACGCTCGAAACAGAATTGCTCTGTGACATTCAGTTCAAGAGAAATGCCCTTCAAAGTTATATTGTGGATTCCGACTATAGGCAAATTTTCAACATTTTGACCATTCATGCTTACTCTTCTATATTTGCATTAAATTCCAATTCTCAAGATAGTTTTTGACCATCAATCTGATAAAATTCGGTTTTAAATGAGAGTAAATTACCTTTCACAATTGCAAGGGTCTACTGTTAATGATTTGTAACAATCACCCCCCCACCCATAAAAAACAAGATTTTGCAGCTTTAAAAGGCACGCACCGATTTGTCACCTTAAGCCCAAATTGCTTAAAATCCAAGAAATCTCGTTTTCACACAATTTGAGTAATTTGTGGCAATTTCTTGAACTTTGAAGGCCTCTGAGGGAATAATCTTAACGCGACTTGCATCTTAAACGCATTAAATACATTCACTAACATATAAACTATCTATTTAAATCGAAAAACTGCAATTTAATCAAAAGCCGATTTCAATTTTGGCTGAATCTCTGAAAAGCACGGTTTTACTCCTAGCCCTTCGAAGGGCGCACACCACTAAATAATCGTCCCATTGAAATACGTGTAAAAACACCGGTTTTCTGTGCTCGTTTTGAGGCCTTTTCGGCGCTTTCTGAGAAATTTAATGATAACCAGTCGATTGCAAATCGATGAAAGTTTAACATATGTTTCAATGTATGGGTAGTCTTCCACCTCGTTTTCCCGGTAGGATCCACTAAACAGCGCCCTCACTGTTTCTGACATGCTCTCAAGACTGTAAACCTGTTTCTGCCCATTTTGTAATACGCGGACCTATTTTCTCGATAATTATAAATATGCGACTTTTTTAGTGATTCAAATTCATGCACAGGCTTTACACTTTAATTTAAGCTATAATTCGCCACTCTTTCTGATTATTATTCCAAAGAGCAGCCCACAATACCTCAAAAACTTTCTGTATTTTACCGGAACTCAGTAGGGTTGCACAAATGGCGCATTGATTTAGTGGTGTGCTCCCTTCAAGGGTTTCTGATGTTCATAAAATTTAATTCTTTTATCTTTTTTCTTAAAATATAAAATGTTTTGAGTAAAACGCTCGAAACAGAATTGCTCTGTGACATTCAGTTCAAGAGAAATGCCCTTCAAAGTTATATGGTGGATTCCGACTATAGGCAAATTTTCAACATTTTGACCATTCATGCTTACTCTTCTATATTTGCATTAAATTCCAATTCTCAAGATAGTTTTTGACCATCAATCTGATAAAATTCGGTTTTAAATGAGAGTAAATTACCTTTCACAATTGCAAGGGTCTACTGTTAATGATTTGTAACAATCACCCCCCCCCCCCACCCATAAAAAAACAAGATTTTGCAGCTTTAAAAGGCACGCACCGATTTGTCACCTTAAGCCCAAATTGCTTAAAATCCAAGAAATCTCGTTTTCACACAATTTGAGTAATTTGTGGCAATTTCTTGAACTTTGAAGGCCTCTGAGGGAATAATCTTAACGCGACTTGCATCTTAAACGCATTAAATACATTCACTAACATATAAACTATCTATTTAAATCGAAAAACTGCAATTTAATCAAAAGCCGATTTCAATTTTGGCTGAATCTCTGAAAAGCACGGTTTTACTCCTAGCCCTTCGAAGGGCGCACACCACTAAATAATCGTCCCATTGAAATACGTGTAAAACCACCGGTTTTCTGTGCTCGTTTTGAGGCCTTTTCGGCGCTTTCTGAGAAATTTAATGATAACCAGTCGATTGCAAATCGATGAAAGTTTAACATATGTTTCAATGTATGGGTAGTCTTCCACCTCGTTTTCCCGGTAGGATCCACTAAACAGCGCCCTCACTGTTTCTGACATGCTCTCAAGACTGTAAACCTGTTTCTGCCCATTTTGTAATACGCGGACCTATTTTCTCGATAATTATAAAAATGCGACTTTTTTAGTGATTCAAATTCATGCACAGGCTTTACACTTTAATTTAAGCTATAATTCGCCACTCTTTCTGATTATTATTCCAAAGAGCAGCCCACAATACCTCAAAAACTTTCTGTATTTTACCGGAACTCAGTAGGGTTGCACAAATGGCGCATTGATTTAGTGGTGTGCTCCCTTCAAGGGTTTCTGATGTTCATAAAATTTAATTCTTTTATCTTTTTTCTTAAAATATAAAATGTTTTGAGTAAAACGCTCGAAACAGAATTGCTCTGTGACATTCAGTTCAAGAGAAATGCCCTTCAAAGTTATATGGTGGATTCCGACTATAGGCAAATTTTCAACATTTTGACCATTCATGCTTACTCTTCTATATTTGCATTAAATTCCAATTCTCAAGATAGTTTTTGACCATCAATCTGATAAAATTCGGTTTTAAATGAGAGTAAATTACCTTTCACAATTGCAAGGGTCTACTGTTAATGATTTGTAACAATCACCCCCCCACCCATAAAAAACAAGATTTTGCAGCTTTAAAAGGCACGCACCGATTTGTCACCTTAAGCCCAAATTGCTTAAAATCCAAGAAATCTCGTTTTCACACAATTTGAGTAATTTGTGGCAATTTCTTGAACTTTGAAGGACTCTGAGGGAATAATCTTAACGCGTCTTGCATCTTAAACGCATTAAATACATTCACTAACATATAAACTATCTATTTAAATCGAAAAACTGCAATTTAATCAAAAGCCGATTTCAATTTTGGCTGAATCTCTGAAAAGCACGGTTTTACTCCTAGCCCTTCGAAGGGCGCACACCACTAAATAATCGTCCCATTGAAATACGTGTAAAAACACCGGTTTTCTGTGCTCGTTTTGAGGCCTTTTCGGCGCTTTCTGAGAAATTTAATGATAACCAGTCGATTGCAAATCGATGAAAGTTTAACATATGTTTCAATGTATGGGTAGTCTTCCACCTCGTTTTCCCGGTAGGATCCACTAAACAGCGCCCTCACTGTTTCTGACATGCTCTCAAGACTGTAAACCTGTTTCTGCCCATTTTGTAATACGCGGACCTATTTTCTCGATAATTATAAAATGCGACTTTTTAGTGATTCAAATTCATGCACAGGCTTTACACTTTAATTTAAGCTATAATTCGCCACTCTTTCTGATTATTATTCCAAAGAGCAGCCCACAATACCTCAAAAACTTTCTGTATTTTACCGGAACTCAGTAGGGTTGCACAAATGGCGCATTGATTTAGTGGTGTGCTCCCTTCAAGGGTTTCTGATGTTCATAAAATTTAATTCTTTTATCTTTTTTCTTAAAATATAAAATGTTTTGAGTAAAACGCTCGAAACAGAATTGCTCTGTGACATTCAGTTCAAGAGAAATGCCCTTCAAAGTTATATGGTGGATTCCGACTATAGGCAAATGTTCAACATTTTGACCATTCATGCTTACTCTTCTATATTTGCATTAAATTCCAATTCTCAAGATAGTTTTTGACCATCAATCTGATAAAATTCGGTTTTAAATGAGAGTAAATTACCTTTCACAATTGCAAGGGTCTACTGTTAATGATTTGTAACAATCACCCCCCCCCCCCCCCCATAAAAAAAACAAGATTTTGCAGCTTTAAAAGGCACGCACCGATTTGTCACCTTAAGCCCAAATTGCTTAAAATCCAAGAAATCTCGTTTTCACACAATTTGAGTAATTTGTGGCAATTTCTTGAACTTTGAAGGCCTCTGAGGGAATAATCTTAACGCGACTTGCATCTTAAACGCATTAAATACATTCACTAACATATAAACTATCTATTTAAATCGAAAAACTGCAATTTAATCAAAAGCCGATTTCAATTTTGGCTGAATCTCTGAAAAGCACGGTTTTACTCCTAGCCCTTCGAAGGGCGCACACCACTAAATAATCGTCCCATTGAAATACGTGTAAAAACACCGGTTTTCTGTGCTCGTTTTGAGGCCTTTTCGGCGCTTTCTGAGAAATTTAATGATAACCAGTCGATTGCAAATCGATGAAAGTTTAACATATGTTTCAATGTATGGGTAGTCTTCCACCTCGTTTTCCCGGTAGGATCCACTAAACAGCGCCCTCACTGTTTCTGACATGCTCTCAAGACTGTAAACCTGTTTCTGCCCATTTTGTAATACGCGGACCTATTTTCTCGATAATTATAAAATGCGACTTTTTAGTGATTCAAATTCATGCACAGGCTTTACACTTTAATTTAAGCTATAATTCGCCACTCTTTCTGATTATTATTCCAAAGAGCAGCCCACAATACCTCAAAAACTTTCTGTATTTTACCGGAACTCAGTAGGGTTGCACAAATGGCGCATTGATTTAGTGGTGTTCTCCCTTCAAGGGTTTCTGATGTTCATAAAATTTAATTCTTTTATCTTTTTCTTAAAATATAAAATGTTTTGAGTAAAACGCTCGAAACAGAATTGCTCTGTGACATTCAGTTCAAGAGAAATGCCCTTCAAAGTTATATGGTGGATTCCGACTATAGGCAAATTTTCAACATTTTGACCATTCATGCTTACTCTTCTATATTTGCATTAAATTCCAATTCTCAAGATAGTTTTTGACCATCAATCTGATAAAATTCGGTTTTAAATGAGAGTAAATTACCTTTCACAATTGCAAGGGTCTACTGTTAATGATTTGTAACAATCACCCCCCCACCCATAAAAAACAAGATTTTGCAGCTTTAAAAGGCACGCACCGATTTGTCACCTTAAGCCCAAATTGCTTAAAATCCAAGAAATCTCGTTTTCACACAATTTGAGTAATTTGTGGCAATTTCTTGAACTTTGAAGGCCTCTGAGGGAATAATCTTAACGCGACTTGCATCTTAAACGCATTAAATACATTCACTAACATATAAACTATCTATTTAAATCGAAAAAACTGCAATTTAATCAAAAGCCGATTTCAATTTTGGCTGAATCTCTGAAAAGCACGGTTTTACTCCTAGCCCTTCGAAGGGCGCACACCACTAAATAATCGTCCCATTGAAATACGTGTAAAAACACCGGTTTTCTGTGCTCGTTTTGAGGCCTTTTCGGCGCTTTCTGAGAAATTTAATGATAACCAGTCGATTGCAAATCGATGAAAGTTTAACATATGTTTCAATGTATGGGTAGTCTTCCACCTCGTTTTCCCGGTAGGATCCACTAAACAGCGCCCTCACTGTTTCTGACATGCTCTCAAGACTGTAAACCTGTTTCTGCCCATTTTGTAATACGCGGACCTATTTTATCGATAATTATAAAAATGCGACTTATTTAGTGATTCAAATTCATGTTTTTTTACACTTTAATTTAAGCTATAATTCGCCACTCTTTCTGATTATTATTCCAAAGAGCAGCCCACAATACCTCAAAAACTTTCTGTATTTTACCGGAACTCAGTAGGGTTGCACAAATGGCGCATTGATTTAGTGGTGTGCTCCCTTCAAGGGTTTCTGATGTTCATAAAATTTAATTCTTTTATCTTTTTTCTTAAAATATAAAATGTTTTGAGTAAAACGCTCGAAACAGAATTGCTCTGTGACATTCAGTTCAAGAGAAATGCCCTTCAAAGTTATATGGTGGATTCCGACTATAGGCAAATTTTCAACATTTTGACCATTCATGCTTACTCTTCTATATTTGCATTAAATTCCAATTCTCAAGATAGTTTTGACCATCAATCTGATAAAATTCGGTTTTAAATGAGAGTAAATTACCTTTCACAATTGCAAGGGTCTACTGTTAATGATTTGTAACAATCACCCCCCACCCATAAAAAACAAGATTTTGCAGCTTTAAAAGGCACGCACCGATTTGTCACCTTAAGCCCAAATTGCTTAAAATCCAAGAAATCTCGTTTTCACACAATTTGAGTAATTTGTGGCAATTTCTTGAACTTTGAAGGCCTCTGAGGAATAATCTTAACGCGACTTGCATCTTAAACGCATTAAATACATTCACTAACATATAAACTATCTATTTAAATCGAAAAAACTGCAATTTAATCAAAAGCCGATTTCAATTTTGGCTGAATCTCTGAAAAGCACGGTTTTACTCCTAGCCCTTCAAGGGTTTCTGATGTTCATAAAATTTAATTCTTTTATCTTTTTTCTTAAAATATAAAATGTTTTGAGTAAAACGCTCGAAACAGAATTGCTCTGTGACATTCAGTTCAAGAGAAATGCCCCTTCAAAGTTATATGGTGGATTCCGACTATAGGCAAATTTTCAACATTTTGACCATTCATGCTTACTCTTCTATATTTGCATTAAATTCCAATTCTCAAGATAGTTTTTGACCATCAATCTGATAAAATTCGGTTTTAAATGAGAGTAAATTACCTTTCACAATTGCAAGGGTCTACTGTTAATGATTTGTAACAATCACCCCCCCCACCCATAAAAAACAAGATTTTGCAGCTTTAAAAGGCACGCACCGATTTGTCACCTTAAGCCCAAATTGCTTAAAATCCAAGAAATCTCGTTTTCACACAATTTGAGTAATTTGTGGCAATTTCTTGAACTTTGAAGGCCTCTGAGGGAATAATCTTAACGCGACTTGCATCTTAAACGCATTAAATACATTCACTAACATATAAACTATCTATTTAAATCGAAAAAACTGCAATTTAATCAAAAGCCGATTTCAATTTTGGCTGAATCTCTGAAAAGCACGGTTTTACTCCTAGCCCTTCGAAGGGCGCACACCACTAAATAATCGTCCCATTGAAATACGTGTAAAACACCGGTTTTCTGTGCTCGTTTTGAGGCCTTTTCGGCGCTTTCTGAGAAATTTAATGATAACCAGTCGATTGCAAATCGATGAAAGTTTAACATATGTTTCAATGTATGGGTAGTCTTCCACCTCGTTTTCCCGGTAGGATCCACTAAACAGCGCCCTCACTGTTTCTGACATGCTCTCAAGACTGTAAACCTGTTTCTGCCCATTTTGTAATACGCGGACCTATTTTCTCGATAATTATAAAAATGCGACTTTTTTTTTTTTTCTAATTCATGCACAGGCTTTACACTTTAATTTAAGCTATAATTCGCCACTCTTTCTGATTATTATTCCAAAGAGCAGCCCACAATACCTCAAAAACTTTCTGTATTTTACCGGAACTCAGTAGGGTTGCACAAATGGCGCATTGATTTAGTGGTGTGCTCCCTTCAAGGGTTTCTGATGTTCATAAAATTTAATTCTTTTATCTTTTTTCTTAAAATATAAAATGTTTTGAGTAACACGCTCGAAACAGAATTGCTCTGTGACATTCAGTTCAAGAGAAATGCCCTTCAAAGTTATATGGTGGATTCCGACTATAGGCAAATTTTCAACATTTTGACCATTCATGCTTACTCTTCTATATTTGCATTAAATTCCAATTCTCAAGATAGTTTTTGACCATCAATCTGATAAAATTCGGTTTTAAATGAGAGTAAATTACCTTTCACAATTGCAAGGGTCTACTGTTAATGATTTGTAACAATCACCCCCCCCCCCACCCACAAAAAAACAAGATTTTGCAGCTTTAAAAGGCACGCACCGATTTGTCACCTTAAGCCCAAATTGCTTAAAATCCAAGAAATCTCGTTTTCACACAATCTATATAAATAAAAGGAAGTCGCTAAATCTTGTCCAGAAGCAGTCTCCGAGATGCTTTCACTTTCAGCTTTGATTTATTCGTACATTGATCGGGTACATATTGCCATTAAACCATCTGACGTTCATTTTTGCAAAACTATTCAGTCACTATGGAAATAACAAAAAAACGTTCGGTTGCTAGGCCGTTGAGGTCAATAACCTTATGGGTCAGGTCATGACAGCAAACGCGTCAAAATGCAAGCGGTGTCCAACACGCGCGGTAAGTGGCGAGTCACGCACCTGCGCGTACACGGCACCATGGTTTCACGCGCTATGCGGCGCATGGTATGGACGCATTTAATGTTGGCTTACCGCGCGTATGCCTATGTATGTTGGGGTGGGTGTGTAAGTGACTGACTGATTCTCTGAGACAGTGGCGGATCCAGGAATTTGGGAAGGGGGGGGGGGCACACTCGGAAGTTTTTTGCCACCACCTTTTTGAATGACCACGAAGCACCATTGTGTCGGGCGCCGTGCAGCCGGCTGTGTCCCCTCAGAATTGGAAACTGGGTCAAAGCAAAGGTCTTGAAGCCATTTCGGGGGGATCATTGGGTGTAAGCTGATGAAAAGGGGGGGGGTTATTGGGTGACAGATTTGCAAAATAATTAACTTTTCAGATGGAATGTTAAAATATATAGCCAACAGAGTCGTTCAACTGTTCAGTATAGCCCGAAAAGATTAAATGATAGGGGAGTGGGTGAGCCCACTTTAGTGGAACTTGAAAGTCCACATTTTGGAAATTCTGCGACCCCCGCAAATAAATCCTGGCTATAATGTAGGCCTAGCTATTAACACGGGCTCGCTTAAAATGTTTTGCTGCAACTTTTAAACATGTTGCTTATACCATTATAACCCGAAATTGAAACGTTTTCTGGCAACCTCTTTCACATTAATGTTTTATGTTTGTTGGGATAAAATTAATATCAACCATTTTGTCACGAGCTGTTTCAAAGAAATCTGAGGGATTGAGTGAGTAACAACATTATCACAGGTCTGGATATTCACTTAAAGTTATTTAGCTTCTTTAATATGACAGGAGCTAACATATGATTATCAAGCTAACATGGTCATTACTATACTGGATGAATAATCTACACCAAGACACCATGACTATCATCATCACCGTTTATCATGTTTACTAACCACTCCCGTGTACTAACCGCTCCCGTTTACTCAACTAGCGGGGACCCGCGCGAAGCGCGGGTCTCCCGCTAGTTTGAGTAATTTGTGGCAATTTCTTGAACTTTGAAGGCCTCTGAGGGAATAATCTTAACGCGACTTGCATCTTAAACGCATTAAATACATTCACTAACATATAAACTATCTATTTAAATCGAAAAAACTGCAATTTAATCAAAAGCCGATTTCAATTTTGGCTGAATCTCTGAAAAGCACGGTTTTACTCCTAGCCCTTCGAAGGGCGCACACCACTAAATAATCGTCCCATTGAAATACGTGTAAAAACACCGGTTTTCTGTGCTCGTTTTGAGGCCTTTTCGGCGCTTTCTGAGAAATTTAATGATAACCAGTCGATTGCAAATCGATGAAAGTTTAACATATGTTTCAATGTATGGGTAGTCTTCCACCTCGTTTTCCCGGTAGGATCCACTAAACAGCGCCCTCACTGTTTCTGACATGCTCTCAAGACTGTAAACCTGTTTCTGCCCATTTTGTAATACGCGGACCTATTTTCTCGATAATTATAAAAATGCGACTTTTTAGTGATTCAAATTCATGCACAGGCTTTACACTTTAATTTAAGCTATAATTCGCCACTCTTTCTGATTATTATTCCAAAGAGCAGCCCACAATACCTCAAAAACTTTCTGTATTTTACCGGAACTCAGTAGGGTTGCACAAATGGCGCATTGATTTAGTGGTGTGCTCCCTTCAAGGGTTTCTGATGTTCATAAAATTTAATTCTTTTATCTTTTTTCTTAAAATATAAAATGTTTTGAGTAAAACGCTCGAAACAGAATTGCTCTGTGACATTCAGTTCAAGAGAAATGCCCTTCAAAGTTATATGGTGGATTCCGACTATAGGCAAATTTTCAACATTTTGACCATTCATGCTTACTCTTCTATATTTGCATTAAATTCCAATTCTCAAGATAGTTTTTGACCATCAATCTGATAAAATTCGGTTTTAAATGAGAGTAAATTACCTTTCACAATTGCAAGGGTCTACTGTTAATGATTTGTAACAATCACCCCCCCACCCATAAAAAACAAGATTTTGCAGCTTTAAAAGGCACGCACCGATTTGTCACCTTAAGCCCAAATTGCTTAAAATCCAAGAAATCTCGTTTTCACACAATTTGAGTAATTTGTGGCAATTTCTTGAACTTTGAAGGCCTCTGAGGAATAATCTTAACGCGACTTGCATCTTAAACGCATTAAATACATTCACTAACATATAAACTATCTATTTAAATCGAAAAACTGCAATTTAATCAAAAGCCGATTTCAATTTTGGCTGAATCTCTGAAAAGCACGGTTTTACTCCTAGCCCTTCAAGGGTTTCTGATGTTCATAAAATTTAATTCTTTTATCTTTTTCTTAAAATATAAAATGTTTTGAGTAAAACGCTCGAAACAGAATTGCTCTGTGACATTCAGTTCAAGAGAAATGCCCCTCAAAGTTATATGGTGGATTCCGACTATAGGCAAATTTTCAACATTTTGACCATTCATGCTTACTCTTCTATATTTGCATTAAATTCCAATTCTCAAGATAGTTTTTGACCATCAATCTGATAAAATTCGGTTTTAAATGAGAGTAAATTACCTTTCACAATTGCAAGGGTCTACTGTTAATGATTTGTAACAATCCCCCACCCCCCACCCATAAAAAAACAAGATTTTGCAGCTTTAAAAGGCACGCACCGATTTGTCACCTTAAGCCCAAATTGCTTAAAATCCAAGAAATCTCGTTTTCACACAATTTGAGTAATTTGTGGCAATTTCTTGAACTTTGAAGGCCTCTGAGGGAATAATCTTAACGCGACTTGCATCTTAAACGCATTAAATACATTCACTAACATATAAACTATCTATTTAAATCGAAAAACTGCAATTTAATCAAAAGCCGATTTCAATTTTGGCTGAATCTCTGAAAAGCACGGTTTTACTCCTAGCCCTTCGAAGGGCGCACACCACTAAATAATCGTCCCATTGAAATACGTGTAAAAACACCGGTTTTCTGTGCTCGTTTTGAGGCCTTTTCGGCGCTTTCTGAGAAATTTAATGATAACCAGTCGATTGCAAATCGATGAAAGTTTAACATATGTTTCAATGTATGGGTAGTCTTCCACCTCGTTTTCCCGGTAGGATCCACTAAACAGCGCCCTCACTGTTTCTGACATGCTCTCAAGACTGTAAACCTGTTTCTGCCCATTTTGTAATACGCGGACCTATTTTCTCGATAATTATAAAATGCGACTTTTTAGTGATTCAAATTCATGCACAGGCTTTACACTTTAATTTAAGCTATAATTCGCCACTCTTTCTGATTATTATTCCAAAGAGCAGCCCACAATACCTCAAAAACTTTCTGTATTTTACCGGAACTCAGTAGGGTTGCACAAATGGCGCATTGATTTAGTGGTGTGCTCCCTTCAAGGGTTTCTGATGTTCATAAAATTTAATTCTTTTATCTTTTTTCTTAAAATATAAAATGTTTTGAGTAAAACGCTCGAAACAGAATTGCTCTGTGACATTCAGTTCAAGAGAAATGCCCTTCAAAGTTATATGGTGGATTCCGACTATAGGCAAATTTTCAACATTTTGACCATTCATGCTTACTCTTCTATATTTGCATTAAATTCCAATTCTCAAGATAGTTTTTGACCATCAATCTGATAAAATTCGGTTTTAAATGAGAGTAAATTACCTTTCACAATTGCAAGGGTCTACTGTTAATGATTTGTAACAATCACCCCCCCCACCCATAAAAAAACAAGATTTTGCAGCAATAAAAGGCACGCACCGATTTGTCACCTTAAGCCCAAATTGCTTAAAATCCAAGAAATCTCGTTTTCACACAATTTGAGTAATTTGTGGCAATTTCTTGAACTTTGAAGGCCTCTGAGGGAATAATCTTAACGCGACTTGCATCTTAAACGCATTAAATACATTCACTAACATATAAACTATCTAATTAAATCGAAAAACTGCAATTTAATCAAAAGCCGATTTCAATTTTGGCTGAATCTCTGAAAAGCACGGTTTTACTCCTAGCCCTTCGAAGGGCGCACACCACTAAATAATCGTCCCATTGAAATACGTGTAAAAACACCGGTTTTCTGTGCTCGTTTTGAGGCCTTTTCGGCGCTTTCTGAGAAATTTAATGATAACCAGTCGATTGCAAATCGATGAAAGTTTAACATATGTTTCAATGTATGGGTAGTCTTCCACCTCGTTTTCCCGGTAGGATCCACTAAACAGCGCCCTCACTGTTTCTGACATGCTCTCAAGACTGTAAACCTGTTTCTGCCCATTTTGTAATACGCGGACCTATTTTCTCGATAATTATAAAATGCGACTTTTTAGTGATTCAAATTCATGCACAGGCTTTACACTTTAATTTAAGCTATAATTCGCCACTCTTTCTGATTATTATTCCAAAGAGCAGCCCACAATACCTCAAAAACTTTCTGTATTTTACCGGAACTCAGTAGGGTTGCACAAATGGCGCATTGATTTAGTGGTGTGCTCCTTCAAGGGTTTCTGATGTTCATAAAATTTAATTCTTTTATCTTTTTCTTAAAATATAAAATGTTTTGAGTAAAACGCTCGAAACAGAATTGCTCTGTGACATTCAGTTCAAGAGAAATGCCCTTCAAAGTTATATGGTGGATTCCGACTATAGGCAAATTTTCAACATTTTGACCATTCATGCTTACTCTTCTATATTTGCATTAAATTCCAATTCTCAAGATAGTTTTTGACCATCAATCTGATAAAATTCGGTTTTAAATGAGAGTAAATTACCTTTCACAATTGCAAGGGTCTACTGTTAATGATTTGTAACAATCACCCCCCCAAAAAAAAAAAAAACAAGATTTTGCAGCTTTAAAAGGCACGCACCGATTTGTCACCTTAAGCCCAAATTGCTTAAAATCCAAGAAATCTCGTTTTCACACAATTTGAGTAATTTGTGGCAATTTCTTGAACTTTGAAGGCCTCTGAGGGAATAATCTTAACGCGACTTGCATCTTAAACGCATTAAATACATTCACTAACATATAAACTATCTATTTAAATCGAAAAACTGCAATTTAATCAAAAGCCGATTTCAATTTTGGCTGAATCTCTGAAAAGCACGGTTTTACTCCTAGCCCTTCAAGGGTTTCTGATGTTCATAAAATTTAATTCTTTTATCTTTTTTCTTAAAATATAAAATGTTTTGAGTAAAACGCTCGAAACAGAATTGCTCTGTGACATTCAGTTCAAGAGAAATGCCCCTTCAAAGTTATATGGTGGATTCCGACTATAGGCAAATTTTCAACATTTTGACCATTCATGCTTACTCTTCTATATTTGCATTAAATTCCAATTCTCAAGATAGTTTTTGACCATCAATCTGATAAAATTCGGTTTTAAATGAGAGTAAATTACCTTTCACAATTGCAAGGGTCTACTGTTAATGATTTGTAACAATCACCCCCCCCCACCCATAAAAAAACAAGATTTTGCAGCTTTAAAAGGCACGCACCGATTTGTCACCTTAAGCCCAAATTGCTTAAAATCCAAGAAATCTCGTTTTCACACAATTTGAGTAATTTGTGGCAATTTCTTGAACTTTGAAGGCCTCTGAGGGAATAATCTTAACGCGACTTGCATCTTAAACGCATTAAATACATTCACTAACATATAAACTATCTATTTAAATCGAAAAAACTGCAATTTAATCAAAAGCCGATTTCAATTTTGGCTGAATCTCTGAAAAGCACGGTTTTACTCCTAGCCCTTCAAGGGTTTCTGATGTTCATAAAATTTAATTCTTTTATCTTTTTTCTTAAAATATAAAATGTTTTGAGTAAAACGCTCGAAACAGAATTGCTCTGTGACATTCAGTTCAAGAGAAATGCCCTTCAAAGTTATATGGTGGATTCCGACTATAGGCAAATTTTCAACATTTTGACCATTCATGCTTACTCTTCTATATTTGCATTAAATTCCAATTCTCAAGATAGTTTTTGACCATCAATCTGATAAAATTCGGTTTTAAATGAGAGTAAATTACCTTTCACAATTGCAAGGGTCTACTGTTAATGATTTGTAACAATCACCCCCCCCACCCATAAAAAAAACAAGATTTTGCAGCTTTAAAAGGCACGCACCGATTTGTCACCTTAAGCCCAAATTGCTTAAAATCCAAGAAATCTCGTTTTCACACAATTTGAGTAATTTGTGGCAATTTCTTGAACTTTGAAGGCCTCTGAGGGAATAATCTTAACGCGACTTGCATCTTAAACGCATTAAATACATTCACTAACATATAAACTATCTATTTAAATCCAAAAAACTGCAATTTAATCCAAAGCCGATTTCAATTTTGGCTGAATCTCTGAAAAGCACGGTTTTACTCCTAGCCCTTCGAAGGGCGCACACCACTAAATAATCGTCCCATTGAAATACGTGTAAAAACACCGGTTTTCTGTGCTCGTTTTGAGGCCTTTTCGGCGCTTTCTGAGAAATTTAATGATAACCAGTCGATTGCAAATCGATGAAAGTTTAACATATGTTTCAATGTATGGGTAGTCTTCCACCTCGTTTTCCCGGTAGGATCCACTAAACAGCGCCCTCACTGTTTCTGACATGCTCTCAAGACTGTAAACCTGTTTCTGCCCATTTTGTAATACGCGGACCTATTTTCTCGATAATTATAAAATGCGACTTTTTAGTGATTCAAATTCATGCACAGGCTTTACACTTTAATTTAAGCTATAATTCGCCACTCTTTCTGATTATTATTCCAAAGAGCAGCCCACAATACCTCAAAAACTTTCTGTATTTTACCGGAACTCAGTAGGGTTGCACAAATGGCGCATTGATTTAGTGGTGTGCTCCTTCAAGGGTTTCTGATGTTCATAAAATTTAATTCTTTTTATCTTTTTTCTTAAAATATAAAATGTTTTGAGTAAAACGCTCGAAACAGAATTGCTCTGTGACATTCAGTTCAAGAGAAATGCCCCTTCAACGTTATATGGTGGATTCCGACTATAGGCAAATTTTCAACATTTTGACCATTCATGCTTACTCTTCTATATTTGCATTAAATTCCAATTCTCAAGATAGTTTTTGACCATCAATCTGATAAAATTCGGTTTTAAATGAGAGTAAATTACCTTTCACAATTGCAAGGGTCTACTGTTAATGATTTGTAACAATCACCCCCCCACCCATAAAAAACAAGATTTTGCAGCTTTAAAAGGCACGCACCGATTTGTCACCTTAAGCCCAAATTGCTTAAAATCCAAGAAATCTCGTTTTCACACAATTTGAGTAATTTGTGGCAATTTCTTGAACTTTGAAGGCCTCTGAGGGAATAATCTTAACGCGACTTGCATCTTAAACGCATTAAATACATTCACTAACATATAAACTATCTATTTAAATCGAAAAAACTGCAATTTAATCAAAAGCCGATTTCAATTTTGGCTGAATCTCTGAAAAGCACGGTTTTACTCCTAGCCCTTCAAGGGTTTCTGATGTTCATAAAATTTAATTCTTTTATCTTTTTTTTTTTTTTTTAAAATGTTTTGAGTAAAACGCTCGAAACAGAATTGCTCTGTGACATTCAGTTCAAGAGAAATGCCCTTCAAAGTTATATGGTGGATTCCGACTATAGGCAAATTTTCAACATTTTGACCATTCATGCTTACTCTTCTATATTTGCATTAAATTCCAATTCTCAAGATAGTTTTTGACCATCAATCTGATAAAATTCGGTTTTAAATGAGAGTAAATTACCTTTCACAATTGCAAGGGTCTACTGTTAATGATTTGTAACAATCACCCCCCCACCCATAAAAAACAAGATTTTGCAGCTTTAAAAGGCACGCACCGATTTGTCACCTTAAGCCCAAATTGCTTAAAATCCAAGAAATCTCGTTTTCACACAATTTGAGTAATTTGTGGCAATTTCTTGAACTTTGAAGGCCTCTGAGGGAATAATCTTAACGCGACTTGCATCTTAAACGCATTAAATACATTCACTAACATATAAACTATCTATTTAAATCGAAAAAACTGCAATTTAATCAAAAGCCGATTTCAATTTTGGCTGAATCTCTGAAAAGCACGGTTTTACTCCTAGCCCTTCAAGGGTTTCTGATGTTCATAAAATTTAATTCTTTTATCTTTTTTCTTAAAATATAAAATGTTTTGAGTAAAACGCTCGAAACAGAATTGCTCTGTGACATTCAGTTCAAGAGAAATGCCCCTTCAATGTTATATGTTTGTTTCCGACTATAGGCAAATTTTCAACATTTTGACCATTCATGCTTACTCTTCTATATTTGCATTAAATTCCAATTCTCAAGATAGTTTTTGACCATCAATCTGATAAAATTCGGTTTTAAATGAGAGTAAATTACCTTTCACAATTGCAAGGGTCTACTGTTAATGATTTGTAACAATCACCCCCCCCCCAACCAAAAAAAAAACAAGATTTTGCAGCTTTAAAAGGCACGCACCGATTTGTCACCTTAAGCCCAAATTGCTTAAAATCCAAGAAATCTCGTTTTCACACAATTTGAGTAATTTGTGGCAATTTCTTGAACTTTGAAGGCCTCTGAGGGAATAATCTTAACGCGACTTGCATCTTAAACGCATTAAATACATTCACTAACATATAAACTATCTATTTAAATCGAAAAAACTGCAATTTAATCAAAAGCCGATTTCAATTTTGGCTGAATCTCTGAAAAGCACGGTTTTACTCCTAGCCCTTCGAAGGGCGCACACCACTAAATAATCGTCCCATTGAAATACGTGTAAAAACACCGGTTTTCTGTGCTCGTTTTGAGGCCTTTTCGGCGCTTTCTGAGAAATTTAATGATAACCAGTCGATTGCAAATCGATGAAAGTTTAACATATGTTTCAATGTATGGGTAGTCTTCCACCTCGTTTTCCCGGTAGGATCCACTAAACAGCGCCCTCACTGTTTCTGACATGCTCTCAAGACTGTAAACCTGTTTCTGCCCATTTTGTAATACGCGGACCTATTTTCTCGATAATTATAAAATGCGACTTTTTAGTGATTCAAATTCATGCACAGGCTTTACACTTTAATTTAAGCTATAATTCGCCACTCTTTCTGATTATTATTCCAAAGAGCAGCCCACAATACCTCAAAAACTTTCTGTATTTTACCGGAACTCAGTAGGGTTGCACAAATGGCGCATTGATTTAGTGGTGTGCTCCCTTTTCAAGGGTTTCTGATGTTCATAAAATTTAATTCTTTTATCTTTTTTCTTAAAATATAAAATGTTTTGAGTAAAACGCTCGAAACAGAATTGCTCTGTGACATTCAGTTCAAGAGAAATGCCCTTCAAAGTTATATGGTGGATTCCGACTATAGGCAAATTTTCAACATTTTGACCATTCATGCTTACTCTTCTATATTTGCATTAAATTCCAATTCTCAAGATAGTTTTTGACCATCAATCTGATAAAATTCGGTTTTAAATGAGAGTAAATTACCTTTCACAATTGCAAGGGTCTACTGTTAATGATTTGTAACAATCACCCCCCCCACCCATAAAAAACAAGATTTTGCAGCTTTAAAAGGCACGCACCGATTTGTCACCTTAAGCCCAAATTGCTTAAAATCCAAGAAATCTCGTTTTCACACAATTTGAGTAATTTGTGGCAATTTCTTGAACTTTGAAGGCCTCTGAGGGAATAATCTTAACGCGACTTGCATCTTAAACGCATTAAATACATTCACTAACATATAAACTATCTATTTAAATCGAAAACACTGCAATTTAATCAAAAGCCGATTTCAATTTTGGCTGAATCTCTGAAAAGCACGGTTTTACTCCTAGCCCTTCGAAGGGCGCACACCACTAAATAATCGTCCCATTGAAATACGTGTAAAAACACCGGTTTTCTGTGCTCGTTTTGAGGCCTTTTCGGCGCTTTCTGAGAAATTTAATGATAACCAGTCGATTGCAAATCGATGAAAGTTTAACATATGTTTCAATGTATGGGTAGTCTTCCACCTCGTTTTCCCGGTAGGATCCACTAAACAGCGCCCTCACTGTTTCTGACATGCTCTCAAGACTGTAAACCTGTTTCTGCCCATTTTGTAATACGCGGACCTATTTTCTCGATAATGATAAAAATGCGACTTTTTTAGTGATTCAAATTCATGCACAGGCTTTACACTTTAATTTAAGCTATAATTCGCCACTCTTTCTGATTATTATTCCAAAGAGCAGCCCACAATACCTCAAAAACTTTTCTGTATTTTACCGGAACTCAGTAGGGTTGCACAAATGGCGCATTGATTTAGTGGTGTGCTCCTTCAAGGGTTTCTGATGTTCATAAAATTTAATTCTTTTATCTTTTTTTTTTTTTATAAAATGTTTTGAGTAAAACGCTCGAAACAGAATTGCTCTGTGACATTCAGTTCAAGAGAAATGCCCCTTCAAAGTTATATGGTGGATTCCGACTATAGGCAAATTTTCAACATTTTGACCATTCATGCTTACTCTTCTATATTTGCATTAAATTCCAATTCTCAAGATAGTTTTTGACCATCAATCTGATAAAATTCGGTTTTAAATGAGAGTAAATTACCTTTCACAATTGCAAGGGTCTACTGTTAATGATTTGTAACAATCACCCCCCACCCATAAAAAACAAGATTTTGCAGCTTTAAAAGGCACGCACCGATTTGTCACCTTAAGCCCAAATTGCTTAAAATCCAAGAAATCTCGTTTTCACACAATTTGAGTAATTTGTGGCAATTTCTTGAACTTTGAAGGCCTCTGAGGGAATAATCTTAACGCGACTTGCATCTTAAACGCATTAAATACATTCACTAACATATAAACTATCTATTTAAATCGAAAAAACTGCAATTTAATCAAAAGCCGATTTCAATTTTGGCTGAATCTCTGAAAAGCACGGTTTTACTCCTAGCCCTTCGAAGGGCGCACACCACTAAATAATCGTCCCATTGAAATACGTGTAAAAACACCGGTTTTCTGTGCTCGTTTTGAGGCCTTTTCGGCGCTTTCTGAGAAATTTAATGATAACCAGTCGATTGCAAATCGATGAAAGTTTAACATATGTTTCAATGTATGGGTAGTCTTCCACCTCGTTTTCCCGGTAGGATCCACTAAACAGCGCCCTCACTGTTTCTGACATGCTCTCAAGACTGTAAACCTGTTTCTGCCCATTTTGTAATACGCGGACCTATTTTCTCGATAATTATAAAATGCGACTTTTTAGTGATTCAAATTCATGCACAGGCTTTACACTTTAATTTAAGCTATAATTCGCCACTCTTTCTGATTATTATTCCAAAGAGCAGCCCACAATACCTCAAAAACTTTCTGTATTTTACCGGAACTCAGTAGGGTTGCACAAATGGCGCATTGATTTAGTGGTGTGCTCCCTTCAAGGGTTTCTGATGTTCATAAAATTTAATTCTTTTATCTTTTTTCTTAAAATATAAAATGTTTTGAGTAAAACGCTCGAAACAGAATTGCTCTGTGACATTCAGTTCAAGAGAAATGCCCCTTCAAAGTTATATGGTGGATTCCGACTATAGGCAAATTTTCAACATTTTGACCATTCATGCTTACTCTTCTATATTTGCATTAAATTCCAATTCTCAAGATAGTTTTTGACCATCAATCTGATAAAATTCGGTTTTAAATGAGAGTAAATTACCTTTCACAATTGCAAGGGTCTACTGTTAATGATTTGTAACAATCACCCCCCCCACCCATAAAAAACAAGATTTTGCAGCTTTAAAAGGCACGCACCGATTTGTCACCTTAAGCCCAAATTGCTTAAAATCCAAGAAATCTCGTTTTCACACAATTTGAGTAATTTGTGGCAATTTCTTGAACTTTGAAGGCCTCTGAGGGAATAATCTTAACGCGACTTGCATCTTAAACGCATTAAATACATTCACTAACATATAAACTATCTATTTAAATCGAAAAAACTGCAATTTAATCAAAAGCCGATTTCAATTTTGGCTGAATCTCTGAAAAGCACGGATGTTCATAAAATTTAATTCTTTTATCTTTTTTCTTAAAATATAAAATGTTTTGAGTAAAACGCTCGAAACAGAATTGCTCTGTGACATTCAGTTCAAGAGAAATGCCCTTCAAAGTTATATGGTGGATTCCGACTATAGGCAAATTTTCAACATTTTGACCATTCATGCTTACTCTTCTATATTTGCATTAAATTCCAATTCTCAAGATAGTTTTTGACCATCAATCTGATAAAATTCGGTTTTAAATGAGAGTAAATTACCTTTCACAATTGCAAGGGTCTACTGTTAATGATTTGTAACAATCACCCCCCCCACCCATAAAAAACAAGATTTTGCAGCTTTAAAAGGCACGCACCGATTTGTCACCTTAAGCCCAAATTGCTTAAAATCCAAGAAATCTCGTTTTCACACAATTTGAGTAATTTGTGGCAATTTCTTGAACTTTGAAGGCCTCTGAGGGAATAATCTTAACGCGACTTGCATCTTAAACGCATTAAATACATTCACTAACATATAAACTATCTATTTAAATCGAAAAACTGCAATTTAATCAAAAGCCGATTTCAATTTTGGCTGAATCTCTGAAAAGCACGGTTTTACTCCTAGCCCTTCGAAGGGCGCACACCACTAAATAATCGTCCCATTGAAATACGTGTAAAAACACCGGTTTTCTGTGCTCGTTTTGAGGCCTTTTCGGCGCTTTCTGAGAAATTTAATGATAACCAGTCGATTGCAAATCGATGAAAGTTTAACATATGTTTCAATGTATGGGTAGTCTTCCACCTCGTTTTCCCGGTAGGATCCACTAAACAGCGCCCTCACTGTTTCTGACATGCTCTCAAGACTGTAAACCTGTTTCTGCCCATTTTGTAATACGCGGACCTATTTTCTCGATAATTATAAAAATGCGACTTTTTTAGTGATTCAAATTCATGCACAGGCTTTACACTTTAATTTAAGCTATAATTCGCCACTCTTTCTGATTATTATTCCAAAGAGCAGCCCACAATACCTCAAAAACTTTCTGTATTTTACCGGAACTCAGTAGGGTTGCACAAATGGCGCATTGATTTAGTGGTGTGCTCCCTTCAAGGGTTTCTGATGTTCATAAAATTTAATTCTTTTATCTTTTTTCTTAAAATATAAAATGTTTTGAGTAAAACGCTCGAAACAGAATTGCTCTGTGACATTCAGTTCAAGAGAAATGCCCTTCAAAGTTATATGGTGGATTCCGACTATAGGCAAATTTTCAACATTTTGACCATTCATGCTTACTCTTCTATATTTGCATTAAATTCCAATTCTCAAGATAGTTTTTGACCATCAATCTGATAAAATTCGGTTTTAAATGAGAGTAAATTACCTTTCACAATTGCAAGGGTCTACTGTTAATGATTTGTAACAATCACCCCCCCACCCATAAAAAAACAAGATTTTGCAGCTTTAAAAGGCACGCACCGATTTGTCACCTTAAGCCCAAATTGCTTAAAATCCAAGAAATCTCGTTTTCACACAATTTGAGTAATTTGTGGCAATTTCTTGAACTTTGAAGGCCTCTGAGGGAATAATCTTAACGCGACTTGCATCTTAAACGCATTAAATACATTCACTAACATATAAACTATCTATTTAAATCGTAAATACTGCAATTTAATCAAAAGCCGATTTCAATTTTGGCTGAATCTCTGAAAAGCACGGTTTTACTCCTAGCCCTTCGAAGGGTTTCTGATGTTCATAAAATTTAATTCTTTTATCTTTTTTCTTAAAATATAAAATGTTTTGAGTAAAACGCTCGAAACAGAATTGCTCTGTGACATTCAGTTCAAGAGAAATGCCCCTTCAAAGTTATATGGTGGATTCCGACTATAGGCAAATTTTCAACATTTTGACCATTCATGCTTACTCTTCTATATTTGCATTAAATTCCAATTCTCAAGATAGTTTTTGACCATCAATCTGATAAAATTCGGTTTTAAATGAGAGTAAATTACCTTTCACAATTGCAAGGGTCTACTGTTAATGATTTGTAACAATCACCCCCCACCCATAAAAAAAACAAGATTTTGCAGCTTTAAAAGGCACGCACCGATTTGTCACCTTAAGCCCAAATTGCTTAAAATCCAAGAAATCTCGTTTTCACACAATTTGAGTAATTTGTGGCAATTTCTTGAACTTTGAAGGCCTCTGAGGGAATAATCTTAACGCGACTTGCATCTTAAACGCATTAAATACATTCACTAACATATAAACTATCTATTTAAATCGAAATAACTGCAATTTAATCAAAAGCCGATTTCAATTTTGGCTGAATCTCTGAAAAGCACGGTTTTACTCCTAGCCCTTCGAAGGGCGCACACCACTAAATAATCGTCCCATTGAAATACGTGTAAAAACACCGGTTTTCTGTGCTCGTTTTGAGGCCTTTTCGGCGCTTTCTGAGAAATTTAATGATAACCAGTCGATTGCAAATCGATGAAAGTTTAACATATGTTTCAATGTATGGGTAGTCTTCCACCTCGTTTTCCCGGTAGGATCCACTAAACAGCGCCCTCACTGTTTCTGACATGCTCTCAAGACTGTAAACCTGTTTCTGCCCATTTTGTAATACGCGGACCTATTTTCTCGATAATTATAAAATGCGACTTTTTAGTGATTCAAATTCATGCACAGGCTTTACACTTTAATTTAAGCTATAATTCGCCACTCTTTCTGATTATTATTCCAAAGAGCAGCCCACAATACCTCAAAAACTTTCTGTATTTTACCGGAACTCAGTAGGGTTGCACAAATGGCGCATTGATTTAGTGGTGTGCTCCTTCAAGGGTTTCTGATGTTCATAAAATTTAATTCTTTTATCTTTTTTCTTAAAATATAAAATGATTTGAGTAAAACGCTCGAAACAGAATTGCTCTGTGACATTCAGTTCAAGAGAAATGCCCTTCAAAGTTATATGGTGGATTCCGACTATAGGCAAATTTTCAACATTTTGACCATTCATGCTTACTCTTCTATATTTGCATTAAATTCCAATTCTCAAGATAGTTTTTGACCATCAATCTGATAAAATTCGGTTTTAAATGAGAGTAAATTACCTTTCACAATTGCAAGGGTCTACTGTTAATGATTTGTAACAATCACCCCCCCACCCATAAAAAACAAGATTTTGCAGCTTTAAAAGGCACGCACCGATTTGTCACCTTAAGCCCAAATTGCTTAAAATCCAAGAAATCTCGTTTTCACACAATTTGAGTAATTTGTGGCAATTTCTTGAACTTTGAAGGCCTCTGAGGGAATAATCTTAACGCGACTTGCATCTTAAACGCATTAAATACATTCACTAACATATAAACTATCTATTTAAATCGAAAAACTGCAATTTAATCAAAAGCCGATTTCAATTTTGGCTGAATCTCTGAAAAGCACGGTTTTACTCCTAGCCCTTCGAAGGGCGCACACCACTAAATAATCGTCCCATTGAAATACGTGTAAAAACACCGGTTTTCTGTGCTCGTTTTGAGGCCTTTTCGGCGCTTTCTGAGAAATTTAATGATAACCAGTCGATTGCAAATCGATGAAAGTTTAACATATGTTTCAATGTATGGGTAGTCTTCCACCTCGTTTTCCCGGTAGGATCCACTAAACAGCGCCCTCACTGTTTCTGACATGCTCTCAAGACTGTAAACCTGTTTCTGCCCATTTTGTAATACGCGGACCTATTTTCTCGATAATTATAAAAATGCGACTTTTTTAGTGATTCAAATTCATGCACAGGCTTTACACTTTAATTTAAGCTATAATTCGCCACTCTTTCTGATTATTATTCCAAAGAGCAGCCCACAATACCTCAAAAACTTTCTGTATTTTACCGAAACTCAGTAGGGTTGCACAAATGGCGCATTGATTTAGTGGTGTGCTCCCTTCAAGGGTTTCTGATGTTCATAAAATTTAATTCTGTTATCTTTTTTCTTAAAATATAAAATGTTTTGAGTAAAACGCTCGAAACAGAATTGCTCTGTGACATTCAGTTCAAGAGAAATGCCCCTTCAAAGTTATATGGTGGATTCCGACTATAGGCAAATTTTCAACATTTTGACCATTCATGCTTACTCTTCTATATTTGCATTAAATTCCAATTCTCAAGATAGTTTTTGACCATCAATCTGATAAAATTCGGTTTTAAATGAGAGTAAATTACCTTTCACAATTGCAAGGGTCTACTGTTAATGATTTGTAACAATCACCCCCCCACCCATAAAAAAACAAGATTTTGCAGCTTTAAAAGGCACGCACCGATTTGTCACCTTAAGCCCAAATTGCTTAAAATCCAAGAAATCTCGTTTTCACACAATTTGAGTAATTTGTGGCAATTTCTTGAACTTTGAAGGCCTCTGAGGGAATAATCTTAACGCGACTTGCATCTTAAACGCATTAAATACATTCACTAACATATAAACTATCTATTTAAATCGAAAAAACTGCAATTTAATCAAAAGCCGATTTCAATTTTGGCTGAATCTCTGAAAAGCACGGTTTTACTCCTAGCCCTTCGAAGGGCGCACACCACTAAATAATCGTCCCATTGAAATACGTGTAAAAACACCGGTTTTCTGTGCTCGTTTTGAGGCCTTTTCGGCGCTTTCTGAGAAATTTAATGATAACCAGTCGATTGCAAATCGATGAAAGTTTAACATATGTTTCAATGTATGGGTAGTCTTCCACCTCGTTTTCCCGGTAGGATCCACTAAACAGCGCCCTCACTGTTTCTGACATGCTCTCAAGACTGTAAACCTGTTTCTGCCCATTTTGTAATACGCGGACCTATTTTCTCGCTAATAATATAAATGTGCCTTTTTGCGGGATTCTTATTCAAGCACAGGCTTTACACTTTAATTTAAGCTATAATTCGCCACTCTTTCTGATTATTATTCCAAAGAGCAGCCCACAATACCTCAAAAACTTTCTGTATTTTACCGGAACTCAGTAGGGTTGCACAAATGGCGCATTGATTTAGTGGTGTGCTCCCTTGAATTCAAGGGTTTCTGATGTTCATAAAATTTAATTCTTTTATCTTTTTTCTTAAAATATAAAATGTTTTGAGTAAAACGCTCGAAACAGAATTGCTCTGTGACATTCAGTTCAAGAGAAATGCCCTTCAAAGTTATATGGTGGATTCCGACTATAGGCAAATTTTCAACATTTTGACCATTCATGCTTACTCTTCTATATTTGCATTAAATTCCAATTCTCAAGATAGTTTTTGACCATCAATCTGATAAAATTCGGTTTTAAATGAGAGTAAATTACCTTTCACAATTGCAAGGGTCTACTGTTAATGATTTGTAACAATCACCCCCCCCCCCCACCCATAAAAAAACAAGATTTTGCAGCTTTAAAAGGCACGCACCGATTTGTCACCTTAAGCCCAAATTGCTTAAAATCCAAGAAATCTCGTTTTCACACAATTTGAGTAATTTGTGGCAATTTCTTGAACTTTGAAGGCCTCTGAGGGAATAATCTTAACGCGACTTGCATCTTAAACGCATTAAATACATTCACTAACATATAAACTATCTATTTAAATCGAAAAACTGCAATTTAATCAAAAGCCGATTTCAATTTTGGCTGAATCTCTGAAAAGCACGGTTTTACTCCTAGCCCTTCGAAGGGCGCACACCACTAAATAATCGTCCCATTGAAATACGTGTAAAAACACCGGTTTTCTGTGCTCGTTTTGAGGCCTTTTCGGCGCTTTCTGAGAAATTTAATGATAACCAGTCGATTGCAAATCGATGAAAGTTTAACATATGTTTCAATGTATGGGTAGTCTTCCACCTCGTTTTCCCGGTAGGATCCACTAAACAGCGCCCTCACTGTTTCTGACATGCTCTCAAGACTGTAAACCTGTTTCTGCCCATTTTGTAATACGCGGACCTATTTTCTCGATAATTATAAAATGCGACTTTTTAGTGATTCAAATTCATGCACAGGCTTTACACTTTAATTTAAGCTATAATTCGCCACTCTTTCTGATTATTATTCCAAAGAGCAGCCCACAATACCTCAAAAACTTTCTGTATTTTACCGGAACTCAGTAGGGTTGCACAAATGGCGCATTGATTTAGTGGTGTGCTCCCTCAAGAAAATAAACATTTTGTAGACAAATCGTGCATGTTATGACATTTTTATACCTGCATTTTTCTCAATTCGCGGGCATTTCTACTGGTACAAAAATGTAACGTTCTACGTACCGGAAATACGATTAAAGCTTAAGAGCTGTCGAGGTGAGCGTAAATTTAAAAGGTAAGCGTACTAAGGCAGTAAAATATTATTAAAACTCAAACACCCTGAAGCAGCAGAGGATTGAATTGAAATGATACAAACTTACAAAGAAGAGCAGCTAGGTTTTGCCCCGGCCCCGGGGGGCACTCATGTATAAAAGTTGTAAGCATCCGTGTAAATTGACTTTCAAAACTGACCCTAAGCTAGGATGTCGAAAATTTGTCAAACTAATCCTAAACAGGGATTTTACTCAAATAAAAACACCCTAAGCGAGGAATTTGTTTGAAATTTGCCCCTATTCATTGCGTGTGTCGGCAGAGTGCCTTTCAGTGACAATGATGATATCGGTAAGCATAAAATTGGCGCTGTTGAAGTCGGCTCCGATTTTTTAAAAATCTGGTTAGTAAAATATTGCTCCAAAAAAAAGCTTGATAAATAGGCCTATGTCACCACTAATGTCCGTTAATTGGGTAATTTTTAAAAACACCCCTTCTATTAGTAAAATCCGCACAGATCCTCGTTTTGCTTTTAAAAACCACCCTAAATCTGTGTTTTCTTTCACGCGGATGCTTTAATACAACTTTCATATAGGCTACGGTATGAGTGATCCCCTGGGGGTTTTGCTGCAGTGATTTAAAGAGATAAACAACAATGCTCGCACGTCTGGGTTGGGATACACTTGTGGCGCGCCGTTTAGATTTAAAAAAAAATAAAATAAAAAAAAAATATTTAAAAAAATCAAACCCTTTCTTTGATCAATCTTCATCCATCAGGAATATCTCCAATATTCTACATTTCAACATTAAACAATGCGATTCCCACGTTATCCTTGTAAAGACAGGCTAAAATAGTACAAAATGTTGCACCAAATGGTGTCATTTGCACCTCAAATTTAAAAAAAACCCATAGCTTCAGAGGGGGGACACCCAGGGGGGGGGCACACAAATTAGGTGAAGAGAGAATGGCCAAAAAGTGCTCTAAAAAAGGGGGAACTGGCAACTACCGTCCTACCAGCTAATTTTGGTATTTTTGAAAAGTATGGGTCCTTACCATCTCCCAGATATAAAATTGCCCAAAATATCTGTGGGGGAACATGCTGGAATGACGTCATCAAAATGGCCGCCCAAAATTACAAATTCTAGCACACTATCCTACTGGAAATAACTTTATTTCATTAGTTTTTGAAACATTTTGAGTTACTTAAAGTTCCAACATGTTATATATTCAATTTGTAAATATACCTTACTTATCTAGAGTTGATGGGGAACATCAGAAATGATAGAGGGCACTTTCCATATGGCCACCAATTAGCCAATTATCCCGGTCCCCGCACTCCGTGCATCCGCGGGTATTCATGCTTGTCGGTGAACTTTAAAAACACCCCTTTTGCTTCTCATTTCGCGAAGTTTTTAGGGGAAAAACACCCCTTTTTTTAGCAATTTCGCGAATTATTTGCCCTTCGATAATACCCCTATTTTCGCTAAAGCGCGAACGATATTTCTAATATACCCTTTTCTGGCAGAAACACGTAGGCTGCTTGATGAAAATACCCTTTTTTTCAATTTCGCGAACATGTGGTTTGAAAAAACACCCCTTTTTTGTGTGTTTCGCGAATCGCGTTTCTTCATCTGAAAACACCCCTTATTTCGCGAAATTTTCGACGAGCATGAATACCCGCGGATGCACGGAGTGCGGGGACCGGGCCAATTATGTAGTTTACATGATTTAAGCAGATAAAACATGGCAAAACTTACTCCCATTTACGTAATATGATATTCATATACTTTGCAGATGTTTGGTAGATGGTATAATGCTTTATTTATCCCATATGAACTATTCTAAATTGCACATATTATTATTTATTAACCAATATCTGATTATGGGGTTATTAAAGTGTTTAGCTTAATTATAATTTGGATGATAACGGCAATATACAGACTTAAAAACTGTAATACGTACTATTTACACTTAAAGTTGAAAACTAATAAAATACAACAAGGTTGCCAGACAGACACACCCCCACCCCACCCACACACCCACTCACTCCCATCCCTACACACATTCACGTATAATCGCCTCCAAATGTGAACGCTGTTGAGGACTATGTAAACGTTGTCGTCTGAATCCGTAATCGACATACCGAGGACGTTTTCCGCTATTTTGTTTGTTTATTTTTGTGTGTATGGAATTTAACCTAGCAACTGTGGGCGTTATATCTCATACATGTATAACGATAAAGGTTGTATTTCGCAAATACATCATACATGCATTTGCGGTCGTTTGAAGACCTCCAGAAACCAAAGACGGTCACACATTGCAGAGTGGTCCACAGTTTAAATGTGAAGTGCGAGTGTGTGTGTCCCCGTTTGCTGGCAAACACATACGCACCCCACACACAACCACTGCACACAACCGCACACACCCCATGTACATGTGCATGGTGCAAACACGCCCCACTAAAAGTTGTGCAGCTTTTTACAGTTGCGTTGTAAAATCTTTCTAGCTAAGAAAGCTGGATGAAATTGCTGAGACTGACCAGATGGAGAATAACGAACATGAAGAGGACAAGTAAAATAAAGATCAAATACTTCATAAAGCAGTTGGCATACTTCATTGTCCAGAAATGGAGAAGTTGTACAAGAATGTACGATTTTGACGCATCATCGGCATTTGTTCATGTCTCACTTCAGACAGTTCTGCAGTCGCTTTTTGATAAGAAAGCATTTGAATCAACAGATCAAGAATATAAGTCGTCAGATGATGTGAGACGTCGATACCTCAAACTAGCTGAATGCTTTACATTGTATCTACTGCAGTCACCGCGGTAAGAAGCAGGTAATACTACCCTTTCACATTGGGCTCATGCCCCAACTGCCTCATGAGTATGACAGCAGGAGCTTAATAAAAAACTCATAATGCTTATGGTATGTGTGCTATCTATGATGAGCTTCGCAGATTTTAAACAGCGACAGCAGAAGAACAGGTAGCATATGCTGCAGATGATGTGTATGTACCACCACGATTTCTGCCCAGGCCAGGAGGGTGATGACAATGTAAGATATCAATGGAGACACTGTAGATAGAAAAACTTACCACAAAATGGCAAGAGTAGAATTCCAAGAACAACGATTTAGAGAATAAACGATAGGAATTTTATTTTGCCTATCCTCTACCATGTGATAGACGACAGGCAGGTCCAATATTTTGAGTAGTGGATGCCGGCGCAGCCGGTATCCACTACGATAAAAATATTGGACCTGCCTGTCGTCTATCATAGGTAGAGGATAGGCAAAATAAAAATTCCTATCGTTTATTCTCATTCTTAGTCAGCTAAATATTATTTTAATAACTGTAAAATATTTTTTAAAGGAAAAATTAAGTTACCGTCATAAAAACTCCCCCTTTTCAAAAATGAACGAAACTTGTTTACAACTTCACATCTTTTGTTGCGCGTTCTGCTAGCGCGTGCGAGTATTCCGCACTGCGTCTACGCATACAACGCGATACATACGCGCACCTCTATGAGCGTGTTACGCGTTATCAACACTCATGATGACGTGGGGTCGTCTACCGTCTGATAGACGACACCCAAAATCATGCGATTGTCCAATCAGATTATGTGTCTACTAATAGACCACTCCCACTGACTAAGAATGATGGATAGACAAACAGAATCTACAAAGTTTCAGCATACAGATCTCAGAAGTGCTTGGAGACTTCATAAACCGCCCAGAACCAAAGCCGGTGCCTGGTATTAACATCACTGTATCAGAGCAGCTTGATCGGTTTGAGCTATTTCATTGTTTAAAAGATCTCACTTGGGCACTCCTACGTCAAATACCACATGGAAACTTACCAATCCAGAAGGGTGTGCATTTTGTGCACTCAAGTCGTTCCATTTTGGACAGGCTACAATGCAACAGTATCTCAATCCAATCCAAATGCTGTTCCTGTAGCTACATATCGACCCATAATAAATTCAGGCACCTCCTTCTGAAATGAGAACAGTTTACACTGCACTAAAGAGAGGAACAGATCTGGCTGAAAAGTGTGGTCAATTATGTCATGTACACACTTTTGATTATAACAGTTGTATGCAGTGGCACAGGTGGTAAAGCTGAACAGAAAACAGGAGTTTCCTTATCTTGTCGTACGGCTAGGTGGATTTCACAATCTTTCAACATTCATCTCTTCTAATGTATTTTGGACGACTTTGGGGAGATTTGGTTTGAAAGATATGGTGGCAGATTCAGAAATGTACGGTCCTGCCACTGTTGAAAATATGTTAGCTGGAAAGCAAATTCATCGAGCCACAAGAGGTCTTACTCTGGTATATGAAGCCCTTGTTCAGATCTTTATCACAAACTTCCTGAAATGGTTTGAAGATCAAAGGCATCTTGTGAATAGAGTAATGTATGATGTACAGAAGACCTTCATTAGGCGGTGACAGTTTCACACCAGAAATCACTGGTCCCCTGACATCTTTGATTGAAGAGAAGCTCTTACCAATTTTAGCAGAGTTCATTACATGGGATCGGCATTCGGCAACATCAATGCTGAAATAGAAGGCAATTGGGAACTGCGTCCCTGCACTCAAGTTAAATACGCTCTCTTACCTTTCTGTGGCTGATCGGCAGAACTATTCTCGTTGGCGATCACTATAATGCAACATGCAGAGATGCTATCTTCACTACCAGACACAGTTCAAGAGGCGTTTCCAATAAAGGGTTTTCAGTCAAGCAAACTCCAGGAAAATTTAAAGGCATATGGAGCGATATGGGAGTGGAATCCATCATCATTAAGGATACCAAGAGTGATAGTGCCATCATTGGCCTGAAGGGATCCGATGTGCTTCGATGGACATGCCACCTTCGTAGTCAATATAGTGGTACAATGCAACTTCACACTGGCACAAAGTCAACCACAACAGAGACACATGAACAAACAAAACCAGCAATGATGACAAAGGATGAAGCTCATACCCAGCAAATTTTTAAGCATATGGGGCATATTGGAGATAACAGGACAGATCCATTCAACATAGAGTCCCACCTGAGTTTCTGGTTGATTTAGACAGTGGTCTAGTAGCTATATCTAAAATCAGCAACTCCCTGTTGAATGTTGTGGATAAAGGGCGAATGATGATGGGTGACTTGATAAAGTCTCGTCTTGACAAAGAAACTGACGACTCCAAGTTCTTTTATACCCCTATCGCCAAGTCGAGTTGAAAAAGCGATCCAAATTTAAGATAACCGGCAACACTCATTGTCTCAAAGTTTGAATGTGAATCTACCGACGAGCACTTACGCTAGCTACAGTTCGGCCAGCCAGCCTAGCTTCAGTTCTAAGCTACACTGTCACAGTTGTTCACCAAGATTGTTCAAAGAGAGTGGCAGTAAACGTGTTACAGCCAAATTTAATCTTCTCCACAGTCTAGAAGATACAGTTAAGAAGTCTGTGGCACAGCTTCCAGCCACAGAATGTGATGTGTCCTAATACATCCCAGATGGTATGGCTGAGTTTCAATGCATGAATGTTTAACATAATATACAGACCTTCCAAGACATTGCAGAAGCCTTCCGCAAGAATATTACAAAGTTGCTTGAAACTGCACAAGAGATACATGTTGGTTTTTGACCGTTATGATGACGAAACATCGACAAAGGGTGAAAGAGGGCCCGCAGACAAGGCCAACGGCAAACACAAGTATCAGGTTGAAGGTGCTCGGCCACTTCCATATGGAAATCATTTATGGGATTGTCATCCAACAAGTCACAAATGACAGCTTATGTGTTAGGCTATCTTGTAGAGACTCTGTACAAAGATCCTAGAATCTTTATTACTCCAACCATAAGATATACCTTGCTGGAGGCTACACATCTAGTCTTACAGCCAAATGTGTGACATCTGCAGATTTGTTTGAAGTTGACAGGTTGTTTTTCACACATGAGCTCCATTCAATGGACGTTGACAAGAAAATGAATTCCAAGAATGCAACTGGACGGGTAATCATTCAATCACCAGACACTGTAATGGTTCTATTAGTACATTACATGCCACGGATGCGAGCGGTTCTTGGAATTAGGATGCAGACTGGAAGGATTACTAAAACCATTGACCAGCGGAGAATGATTCCCATTCATGATATTGCTTATGTCAACAGCTTGTGGTGTGTTATCACTGGCTACGACACAGTGTCGTCATTTTTGGCGTAGGCAAGAAGAAAGTGATGCAGACAGAAACAACCAGATTCAGACCCTGCGCATCTACAGGCATTGAACGGGGAAGTTTATAATTGGCTAATTGGCGGCCATATTGAAAGCGCCCTCTATCATTTCTAATGTTCCAATGTGTCTAGATCAACTGTAGATAAGTAAATAATTTTACGAATTCAATTTTGGATATATAAAGTATTTGACCTTTAAGTAACTCAAAATGTTTGACAAACTAATGAAATAAAGTCATTTCCAGTATGGTGTGCTAAAATTTGAAACTTTGGGCGGTCATTTTGATGACGTCATTTGTTATAAAACAATATCTGTGACCAGTAAAATATTTGTTTATAGTAAATAGAGCATTATATTATCTAACAAATATCTCCAGTGTATATCAATGTTATTTTAATTTAAAAGATCGTTTTTGTCATGTTTTTTTCAGTAAATAAATCATGTAAATTTAATAACTGGCTATTTGGCAGCCATATTGAAAGCGCCCTCTATCATTCATAATGTTCCAATGTCAGGGCTGTCAACTTTCTGGAATTGCTTGGCGTGACACAGAGACGTACCGGGATTTGCCGACTCCAATGTTCATTTTGTACCATGATTATTTGAGCCACGGCGCTCGAGAATGTGAAAAGCGGGGGGGGTAGGAGCAACAAATTATTCATGACGATGCGTGAGATGTTATTCATTTTCCAGCTTTTTGCGTGAGCTTTACTACCTTGGCGTGAGATTATACTACCTTGGCGTGAGACCGTGAGAAAGTGACCCAATGCGTGAGACTCACGGCCAATGCGTGAGAGTTGACAGCCCTGCCAATGTGTCTAGATCAACTGTAGATAAGTAAATAATGTTTACGAATTGGATATATAACATATTTGGCCTTTAAGTAACTCAAAATGTTTGACAAACTAATGAAATAAGGTCATTTCCAGTATGGTGTGCTAAAATTTGGCGCGTTCATTTTGATAACGTCATTTGAGCATGTTCCCCCACAGATATTTTGGGCAATTTTATATCTGGGAAATGGTAAGGACCCATACTTTCCAAAAATACCAAAATTAGCTGGTAGGACGGTAGTTGCCACTTCACCCCCAAAATGAGTCTCAATCTGCTGGCCTAAATGATCTTTTTGAGTTTGACCAGAAAAACAACATATTCGATGTTGGACAAAGTGTTTGTGGACCAAAGAATGTTGAAAAGGCTGTTGGCACCGGATTTTATACAGAATGAGCGGTATCCCTGTATAGATTTCAACCAGGGAGAACCCACCCCCGGGAGAAGTGTGTGCAAAAATGTTTAGTGCTTGCTGTGATTGTTTATTTTAGTTTTTTTTTAATTATTGCAGGAAACGTTGGAAAGACCAACTAGTGTGATAATGGCGCTCTCATTTACCTGGAAGGCAGAGGTGGCACTGATTGAGAATATGGCAGACCAGTTTGACAACTCTGAACTCAGTGATGTGACCCTTGAAGTAGGAGGAACTAAATTCCTTGCTCACAAATATGTGCTGGCTATACAAAGTCCAGTCTTCAAAACCATGTTGACCGGCAACCGATGGAGAGAATCTAGGAATAGTGAAGTCCGCTTGGAAGAGGATGACGAATTATGTGAATTGCATTTCAAAGATTTCCTCAAATTCTTCTATACTGGAAAGATAGACATCAACTATGATAATATTTCTTCATTGCTCAAACTAGTAGACAAATACAATGTGGCATCTCTGAAAAATGGATGTAGTGCTTTTATTATGAAGCAGATAGGAACAGGTGAGGAGTTGGGCCCTATTATGAAATGTATCCCATATGTTAATGAATACTTCCCTCACCATCTGCCCTTATGTTATAAAGGTATTTCAGGAACCTTCGCTGATATTGAACATTTTGAGATTAGTTGCTTAACTCTTGCGAATCTGACGATGGTCATAAGGGGCCAAAACGGTAGCATTACTGCTCCAGATGAATTCTTTGTTTACAAAATGGTGCAGAGATGGATCTTGGACACCTTTGATGAGACCATGGTGTCAGAGAGAGATTCAGCAGCTGCACACCTATTGCAGCTTATTCGTTTCTACAACATGGATGGGACACAGATAGCAGAAGTTAAAGATTCACCCCTCGGTAAATTGTATGCCGATACCATCATGAAGCACCAACTTATACGTGCCTATGAAGTTCAAGCGGAGATGTTCGCTTATTCTGTCAAATCACCAAAGAAAAGGAAGCTTTCCGATGGAAGAGTTGAACACAAATGTTCTTGTAACCCAAGTAGTGGCCGTTGTGAGCACATGAACCCAAGAGTATACTTCACCCGCCCATATGGAAGGAGGGTAAAGATCAATCTTACTTCTTTTGGCCACCATATTTCGACACATGTTGTTGATCTTAGCAGTATAGATACTTTTGTTAAGATCTTTGGGAAGCATGGAGTTGACAAATTGCATCGATGGAAGTTTATCTGCACAAAACAAGGTGATGGAACTTTTAATTGTGATCATTTTGTGTTGGAACCTCCTGAATGTCACGTTGGACGTTCGTTCGATGTAGGTATTCACATGAATGTGTGTTCTCGGGATGAAGAGAATAAACTCATTCATTATAGGTACACATTATATAAACACGCCGTACTATTGTCTACTACACAGATACTGATGGTTTCACCACGCAGGAAAAAGTGTGCTGCAAATGTTATAGAGTCAGGAAAAATAGACATAGCTATTTATCTTTCCTAACTTGTTAAATCTATGACAGATAAAAGATCTGTAGTTTATTTTCTCCAAAACAGTTCAAAGCAAAAATGTCTTAGAACTCAAGTCACAATAAGCTTTTAGATACTTTAACAAACTTTTAAACCCCATTAAAATCTATAAACAATGCTTTCATTCAACAAAAGTGGTTAGTTTCTCCAAGACAAAATGCACACCTCAAAACAAGCGTATGTGGCAGCTCTGAGATATATTCTTTGTTTTTACCTACATTGTAATTAAAGCAATCGGGCTTCGGAAAAAAGGCTTTTTCTTCTAACAGGAACAACTCAGTTACTGAAGACTGAGCTTTGGTATTTGAAATGAACCATTCTCCTGTTATGCTGACAAGAAGAAATAATATCTTGACCATCATTTTTCCCCCAACTGGAAGACTACCAATGACTTTGGCTCCAATACCACTGTTTAGATTTGCAGTAGAGTTGCCGGAAGATATAGAATACAGAAAAAAGCATGATAATATGTTTTAATTTTTATCTATCCTCAGCTATTCTGAAAAGAGAAGCATCACACATAACTAATCCAGATTTGGTCACATTTATGCCAATTTGATTTTAGGTCGTCCACCAGATAGGGCTTGACCAGATTTGCTAATTGCTGGTGTGTGTCCATAGTATGGATGGCGGAAACCTTCAAAATACGCCTAAGAATACGCCTAACCTTAGACGTCTAAGATGCAATCTTAGGCGTCTAAGAATTTCGCGGTAGACTTAAATCAACGAATCACAGGACCAGAAATCCCAAACAACCAATCATCTTAGGCGTATTCAATTATTGACCAATGAAATCTTAGACGCCTAAGATTTTACACGCCTAAGAATTCTTACACGTCTAAGATTGACATTTTAGTGATGGACGGTATCACCAATGTGATAGCTCTTAAAAGCACCTTGGAAGACTACTAGCCGCTCGTATTATAGATACCATGCGCAGTGATCAAAAGTACCACGGGATAATCAGTTCCGTCATCTCTGGTTCAGTTCAGGTTATCTATAGGAATAAGTTTCGAATAGAAGTGCCATTATAATCCGGCAGAATGGCAAATCGCCGCCCCATTTTGTACCAGGTTATAGAGCAGGTTGCCAACATAGCCTTCAACATCATCTACAGGGTCTGTGGCGTGGTGGAGGGTCAAATTTGCGTCGGGGACATTTTTTTTTTTATAAAACAGGGTGGGTGCAAACAATTTTGGCAGGTCAAAAGGGACATAAGCAATTTTTACAGGGCACCTTTTAAATAACCATAACATGCTCTAAATTCAGTGGCAATGCCGGGGATCCGGGAGCGTCTTGGGGAAAATTATAACCCTCCATTGCTATGGACATTGGCGCCAATCCAGCTTGAAATGTGTGGTAGAGAATCCGCAACAACATTTCTTTTCAAAATAGCTCAATTCAGCTTAAGCCTTAATGTAGCAGTTGTCATGGTTGTGTTTAAATTACAATTACCGGTAGATACGTTTAAATAAAACACGAATTTAAATATTTGTATACATTAATTTTCTTTGAACTTGCAGCAAAATTTATTAATTGTTTTGATTTTATTTTCGGTGTGCTGCTTTGGTGTGGCTAGTAGTAGTCCGGTATTAATGTTGATGATGATGACGACGATGACGACGATGATGATGATGATGATGATGATGATAAATGATGATGATGATGATTATGATGATGATGATGATGATGAAAATTAATACACACACAACAAAGTGGAACAAACATGCCAAGCATATATTTATACACCTCCATGATTCTATTTTTAACATAGACAAATTTGACCTCTTGTCTTCTTGCAAACTGAAATTATGCATATCTGATCTCTTCAATTATAAAAGACGATTTGGCCTTGGCGAAAATATGTCACACACTGTTCGAATTATAAAGACATAGTTGGTTGACCTTATAATGTGTGTGCACTCATAACTTGACCTCTGAACGTATTGGATGTAAATGCATCATACCCTACCGTCAGGTTAACTTTCTTGTTGAATGGAGGCATCGAGGTCTCTTAACTGTGTATTTGGAGATGATGTCCTTTTGGCTCAGTCATAGCACACGAGTTAAGAAAAAACATATACATGAAAAATGAGCAGGGTACATGTATAGTTGACAGCATAGACACGTGCTCTTTGTTTAAACATTACAAGTAACATGAGTGGCAAACATTAATGTTTCATATTGCTTGCAACCCCCTCCTCCCCCCAATCAATGTTGGAGCCAATACTAGTTTTTTACTAATTTTTACATTGTTACATTTGTAGCAAGATTGACTGATAAGACCAAATTGTCATTTTTAAAATTCGAAAAAAAGGACATCTATATTGCAAGAATAAATTTAACCAATTATTATCTAGTTTTAAAATTATGGTATTTTTCCCAAGTGCAAAGATACTTTTTGTACGTAGTATATTATGTCACAGTCGTACTATAATACTGCGTACTCCTACATGGTCATCGGTGTGACCTTATTTCAAATGGATTTCTTTGAAAAGCTTGTCATTTTCATCACCACATCCTTCACCAGTCTGATTTATTTTCTCATCAACAACATTATTACGGTAGTCTTCACCCTCATCTTTCCACGCGCCTGCTTCATGTCCTAATAGACCTTTTTCCCTCTTTCCCATCATGCACTATTCCAGGGGGGTATGAGTGTCGCAAACTACATCATCTCCCCGGGGAGTACAGAGTTAAGTTCATTACATTCTGGAATACGGACAATTCGGCTGGTGCCTTCATAACAAAAAAGGAATCCCCAATAATCACGATAATGGCGCCGCGATCACAAATACCTTTCGGGGGCAAAAAACAACATTTTTATGCCTTATGGACATGGTGTAATCAGCAAAAAAAGTTTCCTGCTATTGAAACCTAACTTTGTATACATTTTATAGACCTAATGGTGATAAACTAATGACGGGACACGCCGTGATATTTTGTCGGCGTCCGTTTCACTTTTTTTTCGGAGATGAAAATAAAATGTAAACACAATCTCTTACACAGATGTTCTGCGTCTCTCCGTAACTGCATCACTCGTGTATTCAATAATTGCATAATTAGTAACATCGATGGCCTTTACGATAATCTGCATATATGGAATCAGTATGCCCATATTAAGACAAAATAATTGCAAAGGTATGGCAAAGATCATCGGATGCACACGATCTATGAGGTTGATGAACTACGTCATACCCCCTGGAATAGTGCATTGTGGGATAGAGGGAAAAGGGTCTATAGGCTTTTTACATGCCCGCAGTAATGAAAACGACCCGTTAGTTTTCGACAGCGTAAGACTTTCATGCTGGGGCATCTTGGGGGCATCTGTTGGAGTGAAACCGTCTCAATTTTACGTTTGAACAAGTCGGGCCTGGTCAGCTTTGGCATATTTATGAGTGATACTGCCACAATATTCTCATCGGACAATTCAAGAGTTGGCATATATGTTGAAGTGATGCCATTGGTGCAACACTACCTGAACCAATGTTTGTTAATGCAAGTTTAGTCAATTTGCCATTACTGACTCCCTGTCCTACAGCCTGGAATGAATTTCCGATCATACATGTTATATTATCTGACAAATCTAGTTCTCTTAAAGCTGTGCAAACTAATACTTGAAAATGCTTCTCTTCCAATTCCGGTTCCAATTATTCTAGGGAACCCAAGTATGTCATTACATCAGCTTGTTTTTATGATGATGAATCACCAATATCATTATCGCGGATGTTAAGGCGTTTCATAGGCAAACTGTTTCCTTTGTTTCGTGAGATTGTGCTGCTATCATCACGATCAGAATCTCTTTGTTGAAGCGTCCCACCACCACTACGTATTGCCCTGAACAAGATTTGAAACTCATTTTGGTGTTACATTAGTGTATGTTATGTCCAAGCCCGTGTCCAAGTAAGTTAGTGTGTGGACATGGGAACAAAGGCCAGGAATAATTTGCACACCTCTCGGATAACACCATTTAACTCCTGATCCAGACCTGAAATGTAACCTATTTCTTGAAAGACTCGTTTAAAGACCTTTGCCTTTGACATGTTTGATGAACGTCGAGAAGGAACATCTACACCAACATCAGTTGATAGACTCTTACGGTAGCTACTATCTTGGAAATAAGTCTTTAATTTTTTCAAAATGAGTTAAGCAACTTGGTATCATGCAGTATGGCCTAAATACGAAATATAATATCTGCTCCCAAATCGTGTGCAATTTATAGCTCACACGACATTCCGTTTTGAAGTTACGAGACAAAAACGAAATTTAGATGAAATATTTGGCATTCGGCAGAGACAATCTTGGAAATAAGTCTTGGAACGCTTGCGTGTGAAGAATGGAAAACTGTCACCCGTCTCCCCTGTTCAATGTTGAGAAATGCCAATGTCTTCAGCGGTTTCCCAATGTGTTCCAACATTGATTAATGGGGAGAAGGGAAGGGTAAATCATTGTTGTAGATGTCATGTTTGTTCCCAAACACAATATACGTCATTTCCATGATCATAAGAAATTTAGACAGAGTGAGCCAAGCGTTCCAAGTACATTTTTCAAAGATTGTAGGCTGAGGTTGAGATGGAATACTCAAAATAGTCAGATTCGGTTGACCCTCAAGAAATGCTTCGATTGTTGCTATATCACAAATACACAAGTACAAATCATCGAAGTCAAGGAATTGGACAGCTTTGCTCGTTACTTTCTTTTGAAACTGGACAAGAAATGAGGTACAGTTTTCAGGTACTAGTATTATTGACCTTAGTGTCAGAACTGTGAATGAGGATGAGGCGCTTTTGCTACCAATTGCACTGGTAAACTAAATGAATCAGACTCCCCCTGTGTATATATTGCAGCCCTTCTAACAAAACTTGGCCATGCGTGGGGTCTACTATACTCTTCTATGTAATGTTTTTGGACTGTCGTATTCAGCATCATGCGGCAATTTAATCTGTTTGACTCCCGCTTCTTGGAATTTTTTCTTTGTACAGGGCCAGTTTGTCATTTTTAAAATTCGACCTTCGTCCATTCAAATACTTTACTCAAAGGATAAGATATTGCATCTATATTGCAAACATGAATTTAACCAATTTTTATTATCTAGTTTTAATATGATGGTCTCTTTTCCAACTACAGAAGCATCTAAGTGTTACGACTTGGCAAGATCTTGCCAAGTCGATTTATTATCAGTATTATGTCAACATGACGAATTAATTATCTCGCCAAGACAACTTTCCAAAAAAAGTAAGTTAACATGGCAAGATTAGTTATCATGCCAAGTCGACATACCACAATATGGATGTCGTCTTGGCGAAATAAATTATCATGCCAAGTCAATTTAGCAAAAAATGGATTTCGACATGGCAGGCTAATTTTTCACGTCAAATATATATTCTGTGATGTCAAATTACATTAAGGTTACTGTTGGTCAATGTTACATTAAAGTTACTGTTTTACATTAAGGTTACTCCTGCTCTCTTGCCCTGCGGGGCCCTTACATTGAGGTCCCACTTGGTGGTCGCCGGCCTCGGGCCTGTCGGCCCTGCGGCCATGATGTTTTTTTGTTCATACTGAAAACATAAAGGCTGGTTCTTGTTGTAACCACCCCAGCCAGCAGCAGCCAGCACCATACGCCATCCCGCTATTTTACTTATGAAACTACTAGTTTATATGTTCTATAGTGTCAAATGATAATTTATCTTGCCATGTTGTCTTACATTTTTTGGTAAGTTGTCTTGGCGAGTTAATTTGTATTGTCATGTTGACATAATGCTGATAATAAGTCGACATGGCAAGATAATTATCTTGCCAAGTCAGGGGCGGATTTAGGGGGGGGGGGTGCGCAGCCGGCGCGCGCCCCCTCTATTTTTTGACTAGCAAAGGGCGCCGGTAACTTAAAAATACAAAAATTGTATGAAATTTAAAAAAAAGGAACAAATTCGGCCATGAACAGCAAACAATGGGCCAAAACCGTTGAGTTTTTGAGGGGGTAACCCCCTTTAACCCATTTTTTTCGTCGTCGACCAAAAGGCGCCCCCTTTATCAAAAATTCCTGGATCCGACCCTGCAAGTCGTGGCACTTAGAGTCTAAGTAAGATGCTTCCGTTCTTTTCCAAGTGTGAAGATACTTTTTGTATGCAGTAGGCTATATTATATCACAGTCGTACTGCTTACTCCTATTAAATTACTCGGCTGTGACCTGATATCAAATGGATTTCGCGTGAGACGTACGTATTGGAAAGCTTAGTTATTTTCTTCACCACGTCCTTCACCAGTGTGATTTCTCCTCTCCTCAGCTTAATATCACACCAGTAGTCTTCATCCTCATCTTTCCACTTTCCTGCTTCATCTAATGCCCCAGTAATGGACAATGACTAGCGGTATTACCAGACAACTGTTTTAGCTCTATCATATTCAATCTCTCAAGGTGGACAAGTGATTTGCATATTTCATCAACACCTTCATGTCCGATGGGATTTTGGTTTAAAGCAATAACTTGCAAGTTTTGAAGATATTGCGATGAATGTAAGATGGATTGAACACCATCTGACCCAATGTTATTGTTGGACAACTTAAGCGATTTGAGCTGTGGTATGTGTTTGAATGACGCTGAGAGTGCTCGGGAACCATTTGACCCTATGTTATTTGACAGCTCAAGACTTTCAAGCTGGGCATATGTTCGAGTGAAACCGTCCCAATGTTACATTTAGACAAGTCAAGTCTAGTCAGTTTTGGCATATTTAGGAGTGTTACTGCCACAATGTTCTTAGCAGACAATTCAAGAGATTCGAGCTTTGGCATATGTTGAAGTGATACTGACATTGCTTGAGCACTACCTGACCCAATGTTTTTCAATGCCAAATTAGTCAGTTTGCAATTACTGATTCCCTGTGCTACAGTCTGAAATGAATTGCCGATCATATTATCTGACAAATCTAGTTTGTTTAAATCAGACGGCTGTGCAAGTGCAGGACCTAATACTTGAAAATGCTTCTCTTCTAGTCCACATTTATACAAGTCCAATTGTCCTAGGGAACCTAAGTATGTTATTGCATCAGCTAGTTCATATGATGAGTCGCCAATATCATTACCGCGGATGAAAAGACGTTTCAAAGGCAAACGGGTTCCTTTGTTTTGTGAGATTGTGCTGCTATCATCACGATCAGAATCTCTTTGTTGAAGCTTCCTACCACTACTACGTATTGCCTTAAACAAGATTTGAAAGTCATTTGGTGGTACATCCGTGCCCTCCATGGCCAAGTAAGTTAGTGTATGGACATATGGACAGAGGACGGGCATTATTTGCAAACCTATTGTGTAACGCATTTTAACTACTGATCCTGACCTGTCAGATATTTCTTGAAAGACTCGTTTAAACATTAATATCTTTGGCAAACCATGGATACGTGGACTATGATCATGATAAGGATTACCAAAACTAAACACTCTCAACTTTGCTTGACGCTCACGAAATACTTTTGATGAGTTCGGAGGTTGAGAAGGAATACTCAAAGTAGTAAGATTCGGTTGACTATGAAGAAATGCTTCGATTGTAGCTATATCACATGTACACATCGAAATCAAGGACTTGGATAGCTTTGCTTGTTATTTTCATTTGAAACCTGGCAAGAAAGGTGGTACAGTCATAATAAAGTATCGACTTTAGTGCCAGAGCATTTAAATAAGGCACCTTTTGCTACCAATTGCACTGGTAAACTAAATGAACCAGACTCCGACTGGGTATATATTGCAGCCCTTCTAACAAAACTTGGCCATGCGTGGGGTCTACTACACTGATCTATGTAATGTTTTTGGACTCTTGTCATATTCAGCATCATGCATTGAACTATTTGCAAACACAGTTATGCTTGACACCAATGGCTCTAGGAGTGAGTGTAGTGACTCATTAAACCCAAACTGAGATTCCGCTTCAAAGAGTAAAATCAAAGGTAATCTCCATGGATCTTCCCTCTCCTTGTTAAGACCAGATCCCACATGTCCAATACCAAGTGCCTGACCGCTACTTTCAAGACCCTCAATGCGCTGTTTTGTTTCACATGATACATTAATAACACGTGGCAAAACTAATGTGGCTGCGTTTTTACTTAGACCACAACTAAATTTTAACACATATTTCATATCCGTAGGATTCATCTTAGATAAACAAGACCTACACAATGGTTGGTCTGTCTCAATTAAACTGGTCAAGTACAAAGCCGCACAAAACTCTTGAAATGTTTTATGAATAAATGACACATTAGTTACTCTATCAAATCCACATATTGCACCATCTTTTGTGATCAATTCTAAACGACAACCCTGATCAACAATATGAAGAGAATCAAATTCATCTTCTTGAAAAATCAGTTCTGATTTACTAAACCTTCTAATGCAGTGTTGCCTAATATGAAAAGCTGGTCAAAGGACACATGACTTTTGAATTGTAGAAATGACATCTTAGCTGATTCCCTCGCCTTCCAATGTCTAGCTAAATATTCAATAACAGTTGATATAAACTTGAAACTGTATCGGGAAGGGCTGGTTTTGTTTCCAGATAACGCATGCCATAGCCAATAAAAAAGTAAAATGTGACAGGGTGTTGATTGTAACATTTTTCTTCAATTCTTTCAAAAGATGTTCCTTTTGTTCATCTGCATAAGCTTGATCTTGTGGACTAACAAACACACTGACAAACATTTGAATACTCTAATTTGAAAACCCTTTAAGTAACACTTGCACATAACCCTCACAATTGTCCGTAAACTCAGCCACCTTATTTGGCCTTGTTGTAACTATGGTTTTGCAACAACAGAGCATGTTATCACAAAAGATCATTTCATTTGAGCCTTTTTCAATGTATCCATCGAATAGGAATAAGCACTTCTCAGCATTAGACGATATGCATTTACGTAATTCAACTTTAGATACGTCTGGCAAGAGTTGTTCATGTATGAATCTATTCTGTCGGTCCAACATCCGGGCTATCTCTAGTCTTGGGCCCAAGCTTTACGTGGCTCACGGTTTGTAATGAACGACATAAACCGGCTGTGAAGGAGACTAGTCACTCCAGACTGGAGTGGCAACATCGTCAATTTCGGAAAAACCAACACTCGACCATGGACTTTAATTGTCGGTTTGTCATTATATAAAACGATAAATCAAGTAAATAACTTCCACTCTGAAAACTTAGAAACTTGTTTGATTCCACTGACTATTTGCGATCGAAATATACACAACACCAATGACAGAATTCATCAAGAAAAAAATCGAACCAAGGACTTGTTTTCACTCAAATTTGAGTCGCATCATCAACCGGAAGTGACGTGGCACGGACCGACAGAATAAGGTTTTGATTTGCCTGAATAATAAAAAGCTGAAATCCTGTTAAGTGCCCGTTTCTGATTGAGAAAGTGACGCGGAATGCTGGGAAATGCCTTCATTCGATGTAGCCCACTGATAAGCAAGTCTTGAAATCAGAGTTGTCTTACCAGTGCCGGCTACTCCAGAAACTAGCACATGTTTGACTGCAAAAGCTGACGATCAGGTAAAAAATTCTAAAAGGAGCGTGACTAGATATTCGCGTCAAATTCATGATAAGCTTAAAACGTATTGAAAACGCCAAATTGCAGTCACAAAATATATAATATTAGTAAATCACCAAAGCGAATGGTAGCGTAGGTATGTTGATAAGAACTGCACTAACAATAACAAACTATGTGCCCAAAGAGTTGTCTTTGGCATGTCGCTTTTTTGAAATATCACCAAAAATATCAAATTTTGGAAAAACGCTCCAAAATTTAAAACAAACACGAACCTTCCAAAATAAATATATATTAGCACTCGGCGGCCCAGTCACTACCTGCCGCTGTGATTTGGGGTACCTCGTTGCTTCCCCTCCCCCAGATACCTGTACTTCACGCCTTAATGTACGATTTCCTTCAAATTTTAAATTTGTTCTTCTATACTCAAAATGCTGAAATAATACAAGTCAGGAAGAGTTTCTGTCCATTTTGAGCTGAAATAATGAGGTAAAGTGAAAGAAACTGTACTGCTTATTTTGGCCGTTTAACATGTATATAGGAGGACATAAAGTCATATTATGAATTATGACTTTATATCGAACTTATTGACTTAAAAACACAAAAAATTTGGCTGATTCCATTAGGTGCAAGTTGGGACATGTGTAAACATTACAAATATGCCAAGAAATCAAGGTTTGAAAAAAATTAACCAATTTCATATTATAAGATCGTACATTAATATGGCTTTAAAGATACACAAGGTTCTCTAATGCAATGTTTACATAACAAACCAATTTTGGTTATAAAACGCCAATATATATATTGCACCCTTACACACACAAGGCCGACTATGCTATCAAAATTAACTAATCACATATTGTATGTTAATACATAGTCAACACCTGTTTGCTATCTACTGAAGATGAAGTAATGATTAATTTTTTTACATTAATATTATTTTAGAATTTCCCGCGCATTTCCTGCATGCAAGACACGGTATGAATAGAGGTTTATTTTTATCATCAGTAATGATATGCGCTCTACTCTTACACGCACAACAGCATTAAATATGCAGCAGGCAAAACCGGTTGTATCTGGCCGAAATCTATATTTAGTGTACTGAATGCATTTTGTAAACATAGCTGATGCTGAATGCAGCTCATGGCGTAGCGCTGAAATGAATTGAAAATATTTATACCTAAAAAGGGTCAAAATACACAAAGTGCAATATACATAAGAGAAATATTATACAACTTCACTCGAAATAGTGCATGGGGAAAATGTTGCTTCAACAACTCGCCTGTCTCTAGCTGTGCAGACTATTGTTTTGTGCGCTACTGCCGCGCCGGTAACCGGTTAAAAACCTAACTTTTTGTATTGTATGTAAAGGCTGTAATAAGGACAAATGGCACCGCATACGGAGGTACCAGAACAGTTATCAACTTTAGTAAGAGAGGGTTCGAAACCCCATTTTACTAATACACAAATCGAGCATGGAACCAGAGAGCTATCGAGCACTCTGACTGGATCGCGTTTTAAATTTACGGGCATAGGAACGACAAAACAATTAGAAAAATGGAACGGAACATTTATTAATCGATTAAGAAGGAAATGGGGCTGGATTGTGACCCTTTCGACATTTATGCTATTTGTCGTGACCTATGGATTCATCGGGTGCTATGGAATCATTTTTGTGTCTCTTCAAGAAGAATTCAACCGAGGTGCCACCGAAACAGGTACTGTTGTAGTCATTTTTTTCTCTTATAAACATTTATGACAATTAGAAATTGTAATTCATGAAACAATAGATCTAAATAATATTAATAGCTATTTGAAATATTATTCACTACATCTTTATTTTTTATTGTTATGCAATAATAAGGTTTACTGTCAGAATTAGTTTTATAAGTTTTTTTCAATATAATGATCTATCTTACATGTTATTATCATATATATTTATGACCTTATCTAATGCATTCTACCACTTATTATGTAACTTACCAAATGAAACAATGGAATGGTATTTAACAATGGGACAATAGGATAATTTAAGTGGCATTGCCCACCTGTACCCGATACACCTGCAAAATTTGAGAAATGTTTAAAGGCTTATTCAGTGATAAATTCATAAAATCATCAAAATTCAGGGTTTTGCACCGTTGTTAGTAGCATTAAATGAGCTAACAAAGCCTGCTACTTGTACGAAGCCGAAAACCATGCATGCATTAAAGACAAAATAGGATATTTTACCATGTTTACGTTTACATGAAACTTTAATATATCTATACTTATCTATACTTAAATTAGCTACATGTATTTGAATGTAGATGTAACTTTGTTAATACTGCCGTTTTCTTTGTTTTTTGCTAAAGTTTTAATTGAAAAAAATACCCAATGACAATTTCAATGACAATGTCTTTTTAGCAATTATTTATACAGTCTTTCAATTCTTTTATACACTTTTGCTGGGATCACTGAATGGGCCTTTAAGTTCCATTGGGATTTTTGATATTTCTTTTTTTACTAATTAGATCAGGTCATAATTATTGTGTTATTTGTTGTGCTTAATCATCGTTGTATTTCTTCCTTCCCAGAAAGAAAAACAGAATTGAGTGGAACAAACGTTGTAGCTGAAACACAGACCGACGTATACAATGACCAATTCAATCTGCGTAGCAGCGTTTGACAATACTGTACATAGTAATATCTAAAGGTTCTTGTGTGGCATTATAATTTGTGTGTTGTGTGCAATGTCCCCTCTACTATATATGGATTTATTATTTGGGCAATTTGAGCAATTTTTAAGAGTACTATAGTATTTGGCAGAGTGACTAAATTTAAAGCATGTTTAAAGGGGCATTTCGTGATCCACAGCCTCATCCCCCCACTTTCTCAAAAAAAGTTGAGATTTTTATATCACTGGAAACCTCTGGCTACATAATGTATATGTACAAAATATTTCTTGCAGATTAATTCGTTTTGCAAAGATATCGTGAAATTTGAATTTCGTTCTGGTGCACCAGAACGAAATTACAACGCAATGTCTATGGAGCAGTATAATACACATAATCATGCATAACTCGCAAACACAAAATCGGAATCAACTGAAATTTTGGGAATAGGTTTTTTCGTGAATATGTACTGAAAATGTCATAAAAAGAGGATGCTAGGATCACGAAATACTCCTTTAAGACAACACAATTGCGTAAACACGAGTACACTAAAATTATTCTACTTGTGTTAATTTTGATGGCTATTTGACTTGGCATTATACACTACTAGATACAAGTTACAACTCGTCTGATATCTCTCGTGTCCATGAAATTACTACAATAGCAATTTAGGCGGCAACGCCGGCAATATATTCCATATAACAATTACATTTCCCTTCATATATATTATGAGCTGAATCCCCGGGCTGAATCTCACTGGTTTGTACCGGATCAGCTGTTCGTCAGCTGGTTCGTTCATATTATAATGAGCACGACCTGCCATAATTTAATTGTGGTGCGTACGCACTGTGCATGTGTGGTGACACCAGTGTAATGCATAATTTTAATTGTCAAGTGACGCTATATAATTACACATGTACATGTAGTATACATACAGTGTTAAGTCGCTGTGTGCTGCTAGCGTAGCTGTGTACCAAATTGTTAAAATATATGATTTAAAAAAATGTAACAAGAAATAATAAAAAACACAATATAAAAAGAACAGAGAACAAGAAGTGCTTAGTGCAACAACTCTGGTAGCAATGTGCGCTTACCGGCTTAAGCGTGTACAACAATCTCGTTAGATTTTAGCATAGCATTTCCAGCGAGTTCAACAGAAAAATGGGAATCGATCGATCCGTGAACAATTATTAATATCATAGAATAGAATTTCAATTTATTTGTAATTGAAAGTAAATTTGATATCGTTAGAAATGTTCGAATTAAGTTGTTTATTAAACTAATGCTGTGTTAGAAATTTTCTTTAAATCGCCCTTTTTAACTAATATAAAAAATAAGTTCGCCTTTTTAACTAATACAATTTAATGACAATTTTCAAAGTTAACATCCCCTTAGTATATAAACCTTGTCTCGATAATATGACATTATACCCTTGTGCGATTGTAGTGATGATTGTATTGTACTTCCAAAAATATTCAATTTTACTTATTATTATTTTGTTTGTTTTTGTTTTTCTCTATATCTACTGTGCTTACGCAGGATGGGTTGGTTCGCTAGCAATCGCAGTGGCGCACTTTGCCGGTCCGTTTACAAACTATCTAGTTCTCAAACTTAAATCGGCTCGGCGTGTCGTCTTCATCGGGGTGGTGTTTTGTTTTTGTGGCCTTATCTTTTCATCAATCGCGCCAAGTATTTACTACTTGTTTGGCACCATAGGTAAATATGACATAATAATTATATTAATATTAGTAAACATGGTGTTTTAAAAGTTAAATGTCTATAGCATTTAAACACTTTAATGTTTAAAAAAATTTGAAATGTGTTTAGGATCACATTAAGATAAACATTGAAGTGTTTGCTAGACATTTAGCTCTCAAAATACCAATGTGGTGTCCTCGATTTCTAAACACTGTTTTTGCAGTGTAATACTTATATTAAAACGGAGACATGAAGGACTATAAGGTCCATACTGTATTGTATATCGAAACACAAATTACATAATACATATATCTGTACCTAATGCAGTTCGATTTGTAGAGACCTTATTAAAATATCTCGAGGTTTCGCTGACTTAGTGCACAATAGTATCCATTGGATATTGGTTCAAGCCATCATACACCTTTTCCGAATTATGATATGCCATATGCTATGTGTTGTGATCATTTCGATTGGTGGTTCGTGACAAAGAAAGTGTGAACCAGTTTACCTGGCAACGGTCACATTCTAACGTGCACTATGTCGGCGAATTCGTCGTATAAGTGATAATTTGTCAGTATTAACTACCATAGCAATAGGTAAATACGATTTTTGAATATATCACACTTCACTTGTACGTTCACGCGGTACCTCTGCATTGAATGATAGTTGTCAAAGATCATGCTGATCACCCGCACCTGTTAAGGGGTCGATCTTTTGTGCGTAATTATAGAGGGCCAGGGATTCACTCTATCATTAAAAATTATTTGAAGAAGTCAAATAGCCCTAGGAATAAAAACTGTAGTGTAATTCACGCCAGATACAATTTCTTTATACGACAAAAATTAATTTTTGTAATCGATCAAAAAACAAACGTTTTATATCAATTTTAAATTTAGCCTGAATCCGTAAATATGGTACCTCTCGCCCTTTTTTTAGGTCAAGGCTATTTTTACCATTATGCAGCCAACCATTGTTGAAGATATTTCACATACATGTACAAAACATTCTAGAGAAAGAATGAGGACATATAGTGTTGAAATATCTTTTGTTGATAATGTCATGAAGTCGTAAATTTTAAGGTCAAATTCCTAAAACCAAAACAAAACATTGCGACGCAGATAATTCCCGACTTACGCAATTTCATCATCACATCAGTGTCTTTATTATTTGTTTGAAATCTTTCCCAAACGTTCGTGCTATTTATGCATAAAACGGCTAATCTATCTTTACAAAACGCGTCTTTTTTAGTAAACAAAAGGCTAAAGATGGCATTATGAGATTTATCTTTTATCATTACACTCATCCGCTCAACTGCCACGGTGGCCGAGTGGTAAAGCGCTAGACGCGTAATCGAAGGAAGTTTAGAATCACTGGTTCGAGTCCCAACGAAGACTGTGGAAACTTTTTTTTCTTCAAAATTCATGATCGCATTCCGAAATGAGTCACTTGTCGGTAAATCATGTATCCTTAAATTAATAGAGAGCTTGCGAAATGACGTTACGTTAACTTTAACTTTAACGTCTAGAGGATTTATAGAGGATTATGTATTCAAAACCAATTTGGTTTTGAATACATAATCCTCTATAATCCTCTAGACGTTAAAGCAGTTAACGTAACGTCATTTCGCAAGCTCTCTAATATCTTTGAAAAAACCAACGGTATTGTATTCGATCTATGCACAGGTGATGAGTGCAACCTGCTTGTAGTGCAGAGGGTACCTCAGATTCGCCAATTATTCTCTTCTTGAATTTTGGAATAACCAAAACTGTACTTGCAAACGTATTATGTATTGTCTGTCATACAAACATGTACTTTGTATTCTTGAACACAGGTGTTGCATTTGGGCTGGGCTTAAATATGGTAAGCCAAGCAGCACTAGTACTCATCGTGCAATACTTTCCCGCTAAAAACAGCACCCGAAGTGTATCCGTTGCCTGCACTGGACTAACAATAGGTATATAGGATTCATTGCTTTAATCGTCTATTGTCGTGTTCACACAGTCGGATATAAGTGAGTTATTACCGGTAATAAGCGACTTATAACCGGTATTAGTGACTTATTACCGGTATTAAGTGACTTTAATCCGACTGTGTAAACACGACTTATGTTATCCTCTTTTCAAATGTTTTGAGGTGAGGCGTCTTACAGTTAAAGCCATATTATTTTTGCAACATTTGCTGAGGAGGACGCCCTCAATATTTCTCAAAATTCTGTTTTACACGATTGTTATGTACTTTAGTAAGCTAAAATACCCTGCGAAAATCAAAATCCGAGATTTTGAATAAACCGTAGGAACCGTCGTTTTATTATTACGATGGAAATATTAGTCGAACGCAGACATGATGTTTATAACACAGTACGTAAATAGCGTGTGGGCAGTCATAGCATATCAAAAGAACAGTCACGACTCGAGTTTGAATGAGTGGCTCGCGCTGGCGATTGAATAGCGATTGTCTTTGTATTGCCTCATCTCTTTGGGCCGATATTAAAAGAGGACATATCGGACAGTGAAAACTAACATATTATACAAAAAAAAAACCAATTCTATTTCTTGTTATAATATGGCTTTAAATTGCTAGGACGTTATACCATTCTTATTCAAATGTCGAGAGAGTTCACTGCCTTAAACGTCACTGGATAGTGTTGTTAATAAATGCGTTATTGTGCTTATTGTTGAGGGGAGCCATCGATATATAGAAACGCAGTTGCGTTCTACTCCATCCGATCCATATCGTTTCAATAGAAATCACCGACTTTCTTAAATCACCTATAAGAAATGGTAAAAACAATTTGAAGTCAAAATCAACTAAGAAATGGTTTGTAGTCTCCAGATAATGACCATCAAGGATTTGAACCTGGGACCTTCAGATCACCGGACCGATGCTTTATAAACCGGGGTAATGAGTCAGATGGAGAAGACTAGTGATGTTATTATCTGGCTCTATGCCTTCGATCAATAGATCAATACCCGTCCTATAGAATCTGGAATGCTAAAGTTGATAACATCACTGTTCTTCTCCGTCTGACTCCTTAGCTCAGTTGATACAGCATCGGACTGGTGATCTGAAGGTCCAGGTTTAGTGATTTTTTTTTCATCGGATGCCATTTATGTATGTGGCATTGAAAACTGTTATCTTGACTTTGCCCTGTTTTTATCTACGCAGGTATGCTTGTACTAAGTCCGGTAATAAATTACGCCATGGAAACTATCGGTTGGCGAGCTACGCTGCGATGGTGTGGAGGCGTCATCTTGGTGATTGGTTCACTGTGTAGTATACCTATGTTACCCGTGGGACAAAAGACTAAAAATATGCAAAGACATCTATTAAAGAGCAATTTTGCAAGACTAAAAGAAGACGCTAACTTTTCAAAACAAGCATCAGATATGGAGAATACATTGAAAACTGATAAGTGTGAACAACACGAAGAGGACAAGTTAGTCGAAAATGTCAGAAACAATTTCGATTCTGTATCCGTGACTAAAACGCAAAAATCAGTACTATGGCGAGGAAAACTATGGGTGCTATGTGGAGGTATGTTCTGCACCGCAGTTGCTCAGACCTTTTATAATATCAATTATGTAAGTACATTTTACTCAATGTTTTAAATCAAATTATTATATTACTGAATAATTGTTGTGAGTGCTGAGGAATGAAATCAAAACTCGACCGGCGGTTAAACCGCGTCCCATTGTTTAGAGCAATAGAAACCGGTTCCAACCGGACGGAACCGCCCGGAGTTTTGATTTCATCCATTACTGATTGTGTTTATGGCTTTGTGCATGGCTTGGTTTCCTATGCTTCATTAATAATGTAATTATATTATTTTGTTTACAGTAAGCTGGTAACGCGCGAAGAAACACTGGAATTGCTGACACTAAATTATGTCTTTTCCACCAGTTGCTCATACAAGTGACCCAGTCGATAGGCGCATTCATCTCTGTTCTTTATTGCTATTATCATTTTTCACTCAATCTACAGGTCAGCCATCTTAAAGAGCAGGGTATTTCTGCCAATCAGGGTGCCGTCATGATGACGCTATATGCAACAGGTCAAATCGCGAGCGAAATCTTGCTGAGTATAATCGCAGAGAAGCTTCCATTTCAATGTATCTACATTATAGCCATCTCTAGTCTTTTGGGTGGCATTGCAACGATTCCAATAATATTTTCGTCATCAGCATTCTTACTAAAGACACTATCAACAGGTAGGTTGCCATGGTTACTATGGAACCAGTCAGTAATTCCCGGCGTCCGTCAGATGAAGGAAAATTCGGCGGTTTTAGCTACACATCTTTTTAGAAAAGGCAAAAGATGATTCTTTTAGAAGGTTTTATATTTCAGGGTATGCGGTATTTAGGTGTAGAGTTCCAAAAACTGATCACTTGTCCAGAGCAGGACCGCGACACTCCGGAGGACAGCAGAGGACAGAAAAATGTGACTCTCCTGCTAGTCTCCTACACAACCAGTTAATTATGTTTTTGTTCATACCGCATACAGTCTGGCCCGCGCCCGAGACTAGCAGGAGAGTCACATTTTCTGTCCTCACATCGGTATAGGCCGTCTGCACGTTAATTGTACGGAGTGTCGCTTCTCTACCTTTATTTTCTCTGTCCAGAGACGTGTCCGGTTCTGGCTTCATCAGTTGTTGGAATCACCTAATACAATGGGCATACTCAACATATAAGTGATATCTCTTCTTTAATAGGTCTTTACGGGATAAAAGTTATAACAATGGGCCTTCTCAAGTTCTTGGTTTTAGTGTACGTTTTGGTTTTTGGTCACGTGGTTTCCTATTATTGTGGCTTAGATCTCGCTATAAAGTGTTGCTGTCAAAACCTTTACTATAGTCTGTCCACATAGAAGTACAAAGTAAATAGACCTCGGAAACGGGAGGTATGAGAATAATTATTTCAGTGCAATGCTTCTTTGGCGCGCCAACTGCTGCGCGATTTGTGCACCTCACTCTTTACGCGTTCCGTCGCGCTCGCGTGTGACGCAGAGCATCGACCCCCGATGCCACAGATTTGATTTGTACTTCTAAGTAGACAGACTGTATAGCTGCGTGATAAACCGAAACATTTTAGTTTCCAGGGTTAGTTTCTTATGTAATTGTTTGAACGGTTTCAAGGCCACTGATCATAGTAGACAACAAATGTACTCAAATTTTGTATTCTAAATATTCACGGACAGGAGTTGCATTTTGCTAGTATGACAGTAGGCATTATTGTCCTGTAAATAATATAAAGCATTGAAATATTCCTGCTCTATTACATACCTACAGCGTTCTCCCGTACTGATTCCCGCACTAATTTCTTTTTGAGTTTCTGAGCAACATGCGCTAGGAAGCGACAGCAACGAGTGCGGAGGCTTCCATAGTAAAGACTTGCTTGTGATGTGGGTCCAATTTAGGGGAGCCCCGCAGGGCTAGTAATTATATTAAGACCAAAACCAAGAACTTGAAAATGCCCAATGTATTTTGCATTTTGCATGATTTTGTATATGTTTCTGATTCAACAACAGGTCCGAATAGGGTGCTTGCATTGAAGTGATTGCATTGAGTTACTCTGCATAATATGGAAAAGGGAATAGACCAAACCTGTGTTGAGTGGTTATATATGCAATTTTATCAAATTTTTAACACAATGTTTTCCCTTTCCTCCTTTTTTAATCCTGGCTTTCTTATGTAGTTCTCGGATTTCTGCGTGGACCTCGGACTGTCCTTATAATTCCTGTAACAGTGGAGATGTTTGGGGTTCATCATGTGCAGCAAACAACCGCAGTGGTTATGTTCGCCCATGGTCTAGGGTTTATCGTCGGTGCCTTTGCAATGGGTAGGTGTAAGAAGGATTAGCAATAAAACAAAACATGGTTCAAGTTCAATCCGAGTTACAAGTATAAGTTTTATATGCTTTAAAATTACTACACTATAATTATTAATATCAATTTGCTTGTGTGAGGGTGCTTGGCTATTTGTAAGGAAATACTTAAATTTTGTTCTAGCTGCTTGCTTTGGGAATACCTGTTATCAAAATACTGGAGATAATTGATTCGCCGGGACCACAACTATATTGGTGTGTTTGTCTGTTGGGTTCCCGGGTGGGGTTGGTGTAGGTATGTACATAGGTGTGCATTGCAAATGCTAAAGATTTAAAAACTGCAAGGTGTATTAAAGTACTTATACCTTCTTATGCATTTCTTTTTCATGTGCAGGGTTGACATTCGACAAAACTGGCAGCTACGCTCTCTCCATAGCACTCTGCGTTTCCTTATTAATATCAGCCTCTGTAATATATCTAACTATTCCGATCTGGAATATATACAAACGATGGAAACAAACAAATAATCAAATGAGTCAGGAAGATGAGGAAATAATCGAAGACTGTCACGTGGTTCCAATGTCTAATTTGGTTGCTCGCGTCAGAGAAATCGTTCCAATATTAGTGGGGAGTCAAGAATCGTTGGCGTTTACTGCTGATGACTGCGAATACCAACAAATACCAAACTATTTTGATCATTCAAATAGCATGACTGGTCGTCAAACACCGAACAAAAGTCAAACGGCAGATAATTTGATCGTTCACCTCACAGACCCTACAGACATTGTAATTCACCTTCCTCGGGTATTGGGTTCTGATGAGATCGCGAGTGCAATTCCTGATGAGGACATAGCATATGATGGAATAGACTACGCAGGGTCGGCTACTTTTGATGTGACAGACAGGACTTGGTGTGAAACAGATGATGAACATGCTAAAGTTGCTCCTCAAACGGACAGTGTTATGCTAGAAAATCAAAACATTGATCAATGTGATGGCGCCATGATGGATGCTGAGTTTGCAGACGACATTTGTAATTGTTCGCAGTTTGAAGAAGTTGACTTTGATAATTATGGCGATTGTGTTGACACTCCTACCTCTCTAACGGAGAACCCAATTGGTGAACATTTGTATGAATGTAGTATGGTTTCATGTGGAGATTATGTAGGTCAAAGTTTGACCCCTCATATCACTAAAAAGTCCTTTAATGAAAATAAAAACTGTGGTATGTTGGTCGTTCTTGAAAATGACCGCGAAATTCAAACGTTAGTGACATACCCGGATTCCGAGAGCTGATGAATGACCGATTCAAGCCCGGGATTCAAGTAACTATAATACGCCATATTGCTGTCAATATTCTAGACAGTGTTTGCGTAAATCATGAGAACTACCTGCCGATTGGCCAAAAAGAAGTATTAATTATCAATTGGTCCAATCAGCAATTTTGTTAGAATAATTTCACCACGCAAAAAAATTGGGTGAATTATTTGCAAAGATCCATTCTGATTGGTGATTAAAGAGAAGATACCATGCAATTGACCAATCAGAGGCAATGTTAGATCGGCAGGTAGTTCTCATGGGGTTAACATGTGGAACAAGATTGTATGATATACTATCAGGCGTGTGGTGATTTTTTGGCGTGGGTGGTGCGAAGCGTAATTTACAAAATGTGGCCCCCAGTTTGAAAAAGATGTCCCTAACCGTCCTTAATTAATGTTATTATGATTATTATTTGTTATAATATCAAAAAAGATAACGATAGTATTAGTCAAAACTTTAAAAGAATTATTAATACATCGTCTACTAAAATCTCGTCTACAAGCATATTAGAGTGTTTTTGATGAAAGCTAAATTTACCCAGGGGCCATCCATCGACAAAATTATTACATTATGGGGTTTGAGCAAATAAATTACCGATCACAAACAAGTAGTATTATAAGACCAATCTATTGTATTGGCATATTTACGGTTCCTTCGTATTAATGTAGCTTTCATTAAAAACACTCTATGCTTGTAGACGAGGTTTTACGGTATATCATAATTGAAAACCAATTTCCCACCATGCTCCAGTACTTTCGTACTCTCGAAAGAGAGAACAATGCGTATTAACTAATGATCTGAATGTCGTTCGACTAAAGAGTGAAAATGCCAATTTTTGAAAAATATTTTGAAGTACTAGTAACATTATAGCTTCAATTCCATTTTGAAACGTGTGATTTTAGTAGAAATTGTGTTAGTTTTTAAGAGTAAAGGTGATTGTATTTTCATGTTGCAAGTGTAAAAGCTGTTCGAGGTGGAGTTCACCTCACATAGAGAAGATTAACTACTCTTTTACTTTAAAGGAAGTCTCCAGCAACCACAACATTTTGCCGGATGAACTACCATAGCAATAGATGAATACAACTTTGAATAGATCGCCCTGCACTACATCATTCACGCGGTACCTATGCATTGAACCATAGATGTCAAAGAAATACTGATCACTCGCACCTGTACTTTGAAAAGAGCTGTATTGTATTCAATCTATAATTGCAGAAAGAGACAGGTGATGCATGCAACCTGCTTGTAGTGCAGGGCGATATATTCAAAAATTGTATTCATCTATTGCTATGGTAGTTAATCCGATTATTACGTTACTTCTACGGCAAATACAACGATGAGCAAAAAATACGTTGTTGAAAAAATTAATTATTAAAACATTCAATAATTCAATTCATAAATATCTTCACGTCCAAAGAGTTAATGTTAAGATGTTCATAATTTGTTTATTTTTAAAACTAAACGAGATTTAGTGTGTCAGTAATAGTGTGTGTATAAGACATGAGTGTTAAAATTCAAATGGTAAATTAAATACCGAATTATGGCAACATCTGTGTTCTGATGATGGTTATTTAAGAGAAAATAAAGAGAATAATAAAATGAAAAGCGAAAGTGAGTAGTGTATTTTATTTGTACAGAGAATAAAAGTATTGTTTTGAGACCCAGTCTTTTCTGTTATCGCCTGATATCTGGGTTATAGCATTAGTTTAAGGGCTGGGGTATGAACGTTTGGACAGTATTTATTTTGGGACATTAGCAGAGGATGATTTAAGGAAGCCCCATCATGCACTGCAAAAGTGTAATCAATAGAGTTTCAACTGCCACTTTACTTTTCAAATCCCATTGAACTCTGTGCAAAAGATGTTGTTTTAGAATTGTGCGTGTGTCATTATTACTTGGTCGATTTCAGAACAAAAGAGATGTGTGTTTAAAGGATAATTCACACCTCCTGTAGATAACATAAAATGTGAAATCGACCAGCATCTTCACAGCGTTTTTTATGTAAATATAACTCTACAAATTCAAATTAAACCATGCACGTGCAGTACGTCTATATGCAGTGGGCGAGTAGTGGTGTCATGTTCGCTCACACAGCTATTCTAACCGCAAGTATAACATAGTGGAATGTTGGGAAGTGCTTAAATCATCCTCTGGGACATTAGAGCACATCAGACATATCGAATTGCATTCTGAATACGAAGAATGCCATTCTGATATCAAATAATTTTGATTTTTTGAAATTCGCAATTTAATACACATGAAGTACTTGAAGTAAACTTTATAAATCTGATGATTTATACTTAAAGTGTATGTAGGTGGGATGAAAAGCCGACGATCAATTGAAAATTTTGACCTTTCGTATTGAAGATATGGATTTTTTCCCCCAAAACACCAAAAAAAATTAGGTCTTTTGGGGAAAAAAATCCATATCTTCAATATGAAAGGTCAAAATTTTCAATTGACTGTCGGCTTTTCCTCCCTGCTACATACACTTTAAGAATATATCATTAGATTCATATAATTTACTTCGAGGACTGTTATATATCAAAATTTGAAAAATATCAAATTTTTATAATTTGTCATAAAATTTGTATTATATTGTGATTTTCAAAAATGAAAATTATTTGATATCAGAAAGACATGCTTCGTATTCAGAATGCAATTCGATAGGTCTGAGGTGCTCTAATGTCCCACAAAAAATACTGTCGAAACCACTGTGGTCGAAACGCAATAAACGCTCATTTTAGATCCCTTAAGGACGCAAAAATAATGCTACCAATCGGTATCTTCCAGAGATACGACTAGGTCTCAGAAAAATAGTTCTATTCTCATGTTTGGATGTAATATACGTCGACTCTCTATGGCCATTTTGATCAAGTTCAAAAAAGTTTATTCGGCTTAATAGCGAAAAACCTAACATCTGTGTATTGATATAGAATGGCGTGCAGGCAATTGGGCGCAGGACTTACGCTTGCGTAATGCTGGTTTCAGAAAGGCTAATTACAGCAAGGCTTCGCACTCAAATAGGAACAGCTACCATTATGCAGGTGTATGCACCTACAACGTCATACCCAGACGAAGATATTGAAGACTTTTATGACCAACTGCAATTGGAAATAAATAAAACACCTTCCCAAGACATCCTTATCATCATGGGTGATTTCAACGCGAAAGTTGGTATCGACTGGGAACCATGGAATGGCGTTATTGGGAAGTTTGGTATTGGAGAAGCAAACGACAGAGGTGAAAAGCTGCTAAGCTTTTGTTCATCGAATAGCCTGTGTATCACAAACACTCTCTTCAAAGAATCCAAACCAAGTCGCCAGTGGACCTGGGAATCCCCAGATGGTTCCACAAGGAACAAGATCGATTTGATCCTAATACGACAAAAATGGAAAACGAGCGTGACTTCCTCGCGCAGCTTTCCCAGCGCAGACATCGGATCTGACCACCAACTTGTTTTAGCCAACATTAAACTGAAACTTAGATCCAGAGGGAAACAATGCAAGATCAAGAAATTTGATGTAAGCAAACTGTACCTACAGCAGACTTACAGTGACTACCAAGTAACAATTGGCGGAAAATTTAACCCACTAATTGAACTACCCGACACAGACATAGAGACGGAAGAGCTATGGCAGAATATTAAGTCAGGCTTTAATGAAACAGCTGACAAGGTCCTAGGAGCAAAGAAACCTCAGAGACAAAAACCTTGGTTAACTGCCGAAGTTCTTAAGCTGACGGAAGAAAGAAGTAAGGTAAAGCAGGAAAGATTCAAAGACAACTTAAAAAAGCCAAGGTACAACTTTCTCAACAGAGAAATAAAACGGAAGTGTAAAGAGTGCAAAGAAGTATGGCTTCAAAATCTGTGCAAAGATGTGGAGCATGCAAATTATTTTGCTCGATCATCCAATCTAGAATCCAGAAGAAAACTGAAGAGATCCTCTCAGAATCTCAGGCAGGATTTAGAGCAGGCAGGAGTACAGTGGACCAATTGTTTTCCCTACGACAACTGGCTGAAAAATGCACGGAGATAGGGAAACCACTATACTGCTGCTACATCGACTATCAAAAAGCTTTTGATACTGTTTGGCAAGAAGGTCTTTGGAAGGCTATGGACCACCTAGGCTACTCTAGAAAAATGGTTAGACTTCTCCAAGCCTTATAACACCTCTAAAAGTGCAGTAAGAGTGAATGAAGAGCTGACAAACTGGTTCACCACTCAAACAGAAGTCAGACAGGGATGTATTCTCTCCCCCAGCTGTTTAACATCTTGCTGGAACTGGTCCTACGCCTAGCTATTGACGATGTCAGCATTGGAATTACAATTCAAGGACAGCTCATCAACAACCTGAGATTTGCCGATGATATTGTTTTACTGGCCGACTCTGAAATTAACCTCCAAACTCTAGTCGACAAAGTACACAATGAAAGCATGAAGTTTGGTCTGACCATAAACATCGCTAAAACCGAAGTCCAGGTGATTGGTAGAGAAACAGCAAAAGCCACCATATCCATTGGAAATTCCATCCTTGAGCAGGTGGAATCATTCATCTATCTAGGTGGAGTGATCACTGAAAAGGCAAGCAGCGAGAAGGACATCAAAAGGAGAATTGGCTTGGCCATGGGCATCATGCAAAAACTCAACCCCATCTGGAAATCCAAAGAAATATCCACCATAACAAAATTGGAATTGTACAAAGTACTGGTGCTTTCTATAGCAACCTATGCCTCTGAAGCCTGGACAATCAAAAAACGTGATGAGCAGCGACTTCTGGTATTTGAAATGGCTTGTCTCAGAAAAATCCTGGGTGTTACTAGAAGGGACAGGATTAGGAACACCTCAATCAGAGACACCCTTGATTACCAGTGCACTGTAATGAACAAGATCCGTGCAAAACAGCTGTCCTACTATGGCCATGTGAAAAGAATGCCTCCATCCAGATATCCAAAAATCGTATTAGAAGGAAGAATCCCAGGAAACGACCTAAAGGAAGACCCCAATGCGCTGGATGGACAACATCAAAGCAAACTGCAGTGCAGTGGGAATCCAATCCGTAGTAGAAGCCGGTCGGATGGCAAACAACAGAGCTGAGTGGCGAAGCATAGTGGCTAGGCAGCTATCTCCAGGACCTACCTGTGTCATGGGAGGAAAGCTTTAAGTGAAAGTAAGTGAATGCTGGTTTCACTTTCTGCCGCTTGCCGCTGAGTGGCGTGACGCCTCATCATGCCGCTTGCACTACTTGTCTGCAAGTGGAGCGGCACACCGCTGAGCGGCAGCGGCATGACTCTGAAAGCCACTGTTGCCGCCCAGCACCGCTCCAAAATCGTATTTTGTTGTCATATGTCAGAGCGGCACCGCTCCAAGTTGACACTGATAGAAACTGCCTGCTACAAGTTTTAAGGGTACAGACAAAGATATCGACAATGACGTCAGTTAAGAGCTTAGGCAGTATAATAGGAAACCACGTGACCAAAAAACCAAAACCCATACTGAAACTCGTAACTTGAAACGACCGACTTTGTCGAGTCTCCAGTTTAGGCGAGTCATTAGAATCTCGACAGTCAGCGTGCGGATGCTTTAAAATCTAAGGAGGGCATGTTTTGTTGTAATTTTACGGGACATTTGGGCGAGCAATACCCGAAAAAAATGATGTTACATTTTGCTATATGTGGCGCCAGATGCACAGGACAATTCAGTTTATTTTTCTTTTATTAAAATATTCAGGGGGCACATCCTCCATGGAAAATATTTAGGGAAATGCGTCCCGCCTCCGCCGCCTATGTCTACATGTTTAGTTTGGGTGTGCTAATTATTCATATTTGCCGGGTCTCAAGCTATATTTCGATCATCTGATTTTTATGACCCAAGGTTATTCTATAGGATAAATTAGGTCATCAATATGACTTAGTTACGTCGAACTAATATGAAGGATTAAGATTGAGCTATGTTTCATGTGGCAACACAAGATAATATTTCTTTAATTCCAAAATATTAGTTCTGTATTATTCTGGAATCTATCTAATAATACCAACCTAATTAGATTTAAGCCAATATTAGCGGGCTCTAAACAAAATGAAAGAAATTACCAACGCCCGAATCACGTATTAAGTTCATTATGATATACCTCATAGCATAAAACATGCATATAATTATGTAAATTATGCTTAAAGGTTTCTTCAGTGATTTTGGTCATTCAGTAAATCGTAAAAATCATTTTTTTTTTTTTTTTGCAACTTTGTTAGTAGCATAGATGTGCTAACATAGCCAGTTATAATACAGACTTGACATTTAATATGGAATATTTTTTTTCGCAAAATTCCAAGACTGGTCTGGTAGGGGTCTGCATAAACCGCACGGGCTAAATACTAACTGGGGTGTGTCCGGAGATGGTTTAAAATAATTGTTTGACCGAAAATGTACTTTCCATTAGTGTAAATTATGGCGCTCATAATGTAATGAAATAGCCTAAAATGGCGGATTTAAGGAGACTGAATTTGATTTTTGTGGGGGTAAAATTTCTGAATTTGAGCAACAATATTATGATATTATCAAATTTATTGAGGTTTGAGGCGATATTTACTGAACCTAAATACCAATAAGTGTTCGTCAGAACTGAAATGCACTTGTAATCTACCAGTTTTGAAAGTGGGAGGAGCTTTAAAAATATGGCTCTTAAAAGTGGTAGGGCCAAATGTTATAAACGTATTTTACACAAAGAAACAAGCGTGAGTTCATTGGACAACACGGAAACCGCGCAGTTGTTTTGTACCGTAAGTTTATAACATTTGGACCCCAGTGGGGCCATTGAAACTTTCTGAGTAGGTACCACTTTTAAGAGCCCTATTTTAAGCTCCTCCCATGTTAAAGAAATTGGTACATTGCAAGTGTATTTCAGCTGTGATTATGCCAATTGCTGGCGAAGTCTAAGAAATATCACCTCAAACACTTATAAATTTGATAAGAACTGAAAAATGTTGTCCGAAATTGTGTCCCTCACAAAGCTCAAATTCAGCCTTCCTAAATCTGCATTATATAAGCACCATTATGTAAATTATGGAAAGCACATTCTCTATCAAACAATTATTTTACACCATCTCCCGACACACCCTAATTAATATTTTGCCAGTGCGGTTTATGCAGACTCCGTCCAGACCAGTCTTAGAACTTTGTGAAAAAATATTCCATATTCAGTCTGTAGTTAAATTAAACCAAAGCTATGTATTATAAAGACAAAATGAGAGAATTAAAATGAAATTGCAATATTGCTACTTAACTAAGAGAAATTAGCTGCAAGTATTTGAATGGGGGCTTCAACATTATCAATACTGCTGTTTTCCTCGTTTTGGATTTCAAAAATCCATAATGACAATTTTAATGCCTTTTCTTTTTCTTTCTTTTTTTAAGCCATTTTATATTTTTTACATTTTCGCTGTGATCACTAAATGGGCCTTTAATTCCTAGGTGAACATACGAGCACGTTCATCGTAGTGATATGATGTATGAAAACATGTTGAAAGTGAACGTAGAAGATGCAGGAATAGACCGGTTCTACCCGCCGCATGAACATGATGCAAGATGATGAAATTGGCTTATCTATTCTAGGCAATATAATAAAGCTATATAAAGTCGCCGTTGCTCTATGCACAACACGGAGAGATTAAAATAGTGACAGAAATTACAGATTTAATGGAAAACGTAATAAAGCATCAATTGGCATATTTAACAAATTTAGACGTGTGATTGTTAAAGAGTAACCAAAGTAATAAGAAATGTGCACGTCCGCCTCTGTCTGTGAAATATGCAAATGAACATCATACGATAACACATTCATCTGCATACTACGACTGCAATCTTATCTTCAGTAGATAGCACTGACTATTATAATACTACTCGCAGATATTCAACCAAATGGCTCCCCGTGATACATATACCCCTGAACCAACCCAAGAGAACTTGCCCACATCACCAGTTAGAGAAGGTTCCTCCGATTGCATCCGAAATGGGACGCCAAATTTGACTTCAGCAGCGTGTACATCAGCAACTACACATGAATCGCACGTCTCCATTAAAACCGCACCGAAACAGGCGTGGTTCGAGAAAGCTTCAAATTGGTTAAAAGATAGATGGGGCTGGCTTGTCACTTTCGCTACCTTTGTTATTTTACTTCTCATCTATGGATTTCTTAATTGTTATGCTTTGTTATTTGTGGCTTTTAGAGCGGAATTCAACAGCGGTGCGACGTCCACAGGTAAGTGTATACATTATATATAAACATCTCAAAATAAGTAACTAACCCCCCTTAAATGATGACCATTATACAAAAACGGGTGATTGTATTACAAATCTGTAAAATGCGTTCGAAGCAGAATTTATTTCTGCGCATTTTGACACGTCATTTGATACGATAGCTCAGAAAACAATAAAACACCGGTCAATTTAATGGAGTGAGGTCCAGATTTGAAAGTTGCACTTCCTACATACAAATTTTTACAATACAAAAACACTCAGATATCATTACACAGATTTCCTTCCATTACACTGAATGCAAAGTCAATAGAATTTACTGCAACTTTCAAATCTTGGGCTACATTGATTTAATTGTACGCTGTGACGTCAATATTTAGTCAATTGCTACAAATGAGGTGTTAAAATGTGCAGAAATAAATTCTGTTTCCAACGCATTTTACAGATTTGTAATACAATCACCCGTTTTTGAATAATTGTCATTATTTAAGGGGGGTCAGTTACTTTTTTTGAGATGTTTATTATAGTATAACGTTCATGAATACAGGTTGTACCGGGGAGGTTGTAGCTAAAAAAATGTTAGCATTCAAAGAAAATGTTTAAAAAATACAATAAAAGGGCCCTCTTCGTTTACCCGACTCATACCGTTTATCGGTGACTTTTATCACATTACATTATAGGTACCTACTCCTCATTCCAGAAAAATACAGCACTAATTTTTTTTGGATTGAAAAAAATATTATCAAGTTCTGCCAAATGAAAAATCTCAATCCAAATCATTCATTTAGTCCTAACTGGAGATAAAATAAAAAGTTCACTATTTGACTAATTTCTTGAAAAAAGAGCCAAAAACATGCATTTTTGGCATGTTTTCTGACAATCGAGTCACAGAAATCAGAGACTTGGAACAAGTCTAAGCATTCAAAATCTTGAGTATATCTGAAATTTTGCTCTAATTTGCACTTTTTTGTGTTACTTTAATTAAATGATTGGTTATAAGAATGAAACATGTCTTTTTCCAAAAATTAGAATGCATAAACTGAAATTAGTCTTAGTACAAGTCTTTGGACTTGATTGTCACAGCATACGAAAAACACCCTAAAATCGCTTTCCCTTTAAAACAAAATAAATCACAAAGAAAAAATTAGCCTGGATTAATTGGCCGATATGATGCTGTACACCACCAAGGAAAAATATTTTCGATATCCCCTTCTCGGATTACCTTTCTTCTATATATATATAGCTGAAAACAATGATTATTTAAAATTCCAACATTTGTTTTTGCGATATACACTGTATTACTACCATGACTATAGGAAACATTAATGATATTACTACTGCCACTGAGTCTATCGATTCTGTATGCTGCTGCGACTTCAAGACGGGTGACAAAATGATAAATGGATATGCTATCTTAAAGTTGCAATTTTTATTTTAAGCATCTTTACTGCATCTTGCATCTAACACAACATGTAACTTCGTTTTAAGCTTGAATGAGTACTATTAGGAAAAAAAAATATTGTTGTGTTGCCCTCAAGTGGAAAAATGGGAAATTTGGGTAGGACGGTCGGATTATTTTTTGTTTTAAACCTTCAGTTTTTAAAAATCCCCTCAAATATTAAATAATGCTTGTTCAATTAGGGGACATTTTTCAATTTTGACTTCTGGATAACTGTTAGACAACAATTAAAGACTAGTCTTACAATAAAATATTAATTTTAAGTGAAAAACGTTGAGTTTTTGAACAAATCTGTAAAAATCATCATTCAAAAAAAAAAAAAAAAAATTGCGACCCTGATTTTTCAGGATTTAGGGTAGGACGGTTGAGGGCACCACAACAATATTTTTTTGGCCTTATTAACAATGCATTTACTGTATTATTAACGAATAAATAAATAAATAAATAAATAAATAAATAAATAAATAAAATCCTGAAGTAAAATAAAATAAAATGAAATATAATCAAAATATCTCTTCAGATGACGGGAATACGTGAGTCAGTCAGTGGTTCATTTATTTATTTATTTATTTATTTATTTATTTATTTATTTATTTATTTATTTGTTTATTTGTTTATTTATTTGTTTGTTTGTTTGTTTGTTTGTTTGTTTGTTTATTTATTTATTTATTTATTTATTTATTTATTTATTTATTTATTTATTTATTTATTTATTTATTTGTTTATTTATTTATTTATTTATTTATATATTTATATATTTATATATTTATTTATTTATTTATTTATTTTTTCAAATTCTACAGGTTGGATTGGATCATTCACGACGGCGGTGGCGCACTTCGCTGGCCCATTAACTAATTATTTGGTTCACAAACTCCGTTCACCTCGTCGTGTTGTTTTTATGGGGGTAGTGTTGTGTTTTGTCGGACTCATGGCTTCATCTTTTGTGAACAGTATTTATTATCTGTTTGGGACCATAGGTAAGTATCATTTGGAATCTAAAGATCATTATGATTGGCTGAATATTATTATTATTATTATTATTATTAGTGTTATTATTATTATTATTATTATTATTATTATTATTATTATTATTATTATTATTATTATGTATTATTATTATTATTATTATTATTATTATTATTATTATTATTATTATTATTATTAGTATTATTATTAGTATTATTATCATTATCATTATTATTATTATTAAAGCATAAGCACACCCCACCTACACGCCAACCCCACACACCCCCACCCCTCCCACACACCCCCACCCACTCCCTACATAGAAACATACAAATAAATAAAATCACACCCAAAACATCACCACACACAAATGCACAATCACAACACGTTCAATCACTGCGACGTTTAGTTTTCCAGTGGAGAAGCATACAACAAACTTGGTGATAGCGTGCGTTTTCCAGATCCTGGGTGCTCCATGAAAATGTTATACTTCAAATTAAATGGAGTATTATTCAACAAACTTGGCGTTAGCGTGCGTTTTCCAGAACCTGGGTGCTCTTTGGAAATGTGATGCTTCAAATTAAATGAAGCAGTATACAACAAACTTGGTGGTAGCGTGCGTTTTCCAAATCCTGGGTGCTCCATGAAAATGTGATGCTTCAAATTAAATGGAGTATTATACAACAAACTTGGTGATAGCGTGCGTTTTCCAGATCCTGGGTGCTCCATGAAAATGTGATGCTTCAAATTATATGGTGTATTATACAACAAACTTGGCGTTAGCGTGCGTTTTCCAAATCCTGGGTGCTCCATGAAAATGTGATGCTTCAATTTTAATATATATATAGTATTATACAACAAACTTGGTGTTGGCGTGCGTTTTCCAGATCCTGGGTGCTCTATGAAAATATGATACTTCAAATTAAATGGAGTATTATACAACAAACTTGGTATTAGCGTGCGTTTTCCAGATCCTGAGTGCTCCATGAAAATGTGATGCTTCAAATTTAATATATATAGTATTATACAACAAACTTGGTGTTAGCGTGCATTTTCCAGATCCTGGGTGCTCCATGAAAATGTGATGCTTCAAATTAAATGGAGTATTATGCAACAAACTTGGTGTTAGCGTGCGTTTTCCAGATCCTGAGTGCTCTATGAAAATGTGATGCTTCAAATTAAATGGAGTATTATACAACAAACTTGGTGTTAGCGTGCGTTTTTCAAATCCTGGGTGCTCTACAAAAATGTGATGCTTCAAATGTTATTTTCTGTATTTGATCATGTTAGCTGTTCTTTTTAATATGCTTGTTGCGCTTTGTAGCCACAGGAAAAGGCGCATTATAAATTATGCTAGTTAAGTTAAGTTAAGTTAAGCTATATATATACGAACAAGTAAACCTGCAAATGTGTGTCTCAACCCCATTAGCGCAGTTGTTAAAGCGCCGGACCTTGCTACAATTTCCTGTTTTCAAAAGCGCTCGATAGTAAGCACATATGCTAACTATCGAGTTTTTACAATAGTGCTGATGCTGTTTTACGCGGTTAAGGAACAATCTCTATTAAAATTTGTATTTGTATTCCATACATCATACAGGGATTGTGTTTGGCCTTGGCATGAATATGGCATTTCAGTCTAGTTTGGTTCTCATAGTGCAGTACTTTCCTGATAAAAACAACTCTCGGGCCGTGTCAATAGCGTGTTCAGGATGTTCTATCGGTAAGTCAGTCATCATAAGACATACCGATAAAGAATTAATATTAGAAATCGTTTACTCGTTGAATATTTGTGACCGTACACCACGAATGAGTCCTAAATGTCCTAAATTGTATTCTGAGTAATGTGCATGAAGGTCGTATTCATAGGTACCTCAAGTTGGTGCTATATGTATCTCATTTTGATAGCGCTAGCCAAACACATTTTAAATCAATCAATAATCCTATTGTTGAAGAGGATAATAAGCTTCTAACTATGTCTATAGAATTCTTAAATAGCTCTAGTTTTTGTTTGCTTTGGCTAAATCCTATTCAAGTGGTGGGTTACAAAGCATTGTATTTGGTTTAGGTATGTATTAACAATGAGAGGATATTCCTGAACCTCGTTGACTTGGGGATGATTTGAAATGACTGCTTCGCAGCAAACACAAAAACGTTTTAAAAACGTTTTAAATAAGTTATATTTTGGCTTTTGGTTTAGGTAAAAACGTTTTAATAACATTAAAATGTCAGGTTATATTAAGGTCATGATAACGTTTTAAAACGTTTTGTATGAAAACACAATACAACAATATTTTTAAATGTTTTCAAAAAATGTTATTTTGCAAACATTTTTGCCAAATATTGTGTCAATACTTAAATAACATTATGTTAAAATGTTTGAACCCAGCAAACACAGAAGTGTTCTTGAAATGTGTTTTTCAAAACCTTTTAATAACATTTAAATGCCGGGTTATATAAAGGTCATGAAAACGTTTTTAAAACGTTATTGAAAATATTTTGGGCAAACATTTTTCGCAAAATATTTTTTCAACCCCAAAATAACATTCTGTTTAAAATGTTTTGTATCAAGTTTTCCAGAATGCTTTTGGAATGTTTTATACCCTTTATATAACCCGACATTTAAACGTTGTCTGTAAAACATTTTTGTTTGCTGAGCATTAGATTATCACAAATGATTTTTAAGGTTATGAAAACGTTATATATTCTTTATATACCCTTTATATAACCCGACATTTAAACGTTTCCTGACGACCTTTGATATCCATTTGCGAATGATGTCGAAAACGTTTGGTGTTTGCTGGGTTGATATTTATTACCAGCGTGGGAAAAAAGACACATGTAGAACTTAAGTTGGATTTTGAAAAGATTTTATGTGGTCTGCCGTAAATTTTTGCCTTTTGTTCACCGTAGAAGTGACGTAATTAATCAGATTAACTACCATAGCAATAGAGGAATTCAATTTTGAATATATCGCCCTGCACTACAACATTCACGCGGTACCTATGCAGTGAACCATAGATGTCAAAGAAAGGTTGATCACTCGCACAATATATTAGTATCTTTGAAAAGCTGACATACACAGGTGATTGTAATCTGCTTGTAGTACAGGGCGATCTCATATATAAAAAAAAATAGCAACAAAAACTCGCTCACTTGATGGATAACTAATCAGTCTATGTTCCAAACTTTAAAACAAGAGAATTGATCAAGCCGTTTTTGAATTATACTAAAATGTCTTAAGGGGACTTACTTTTTTGGAACCGTTTATTACTTACACGTTCTTTACTTATTCCAACAGGAATGCTAATTTTGAGCCCAATCATCAACTTTGGGTTAGAAATTATCGGTTGGCGAGCAACCCTCCGGTACATCGGCGGCGTTATCCTAGTCATCGGTTCGCTGTGTAGTCTGCCTATGGTACCCGTGGGACATAAAACCCAAAATATGCAGAGACAGTTCTCACGTCTGCAAGAAGTTTCCCCAGGTAAGGCTGCTTTATATGAAAATCTGCTATAGCACTTGTTCAGTGTCGAAGTGACCATGATAGCTACACATGGCAGCTATTGCACTTACCCACTTCTGACACTGAGCAGTCCGATATTGTATAATTATTGTGCTTTTGCATATCATGCGCTGCGTGGTTGTGTATTTCAGGATTGATTCATTTTTGAAGGTGGGTGCAATGATATTGGGTAAATTTTCCAACATTTTTAGTATTTTGTCTGTTTTACACAAATAACAAAAATTACCGAAATGCATGAAATAGGTTAATAAATGCGTATCTCTTTTTGCTCGAGATTGGACTCAATCATCTACTTGCGCTGTATGTTGATATAATTCACTCTTCCCTGCGGGGCTCGTGCATTGTGTGATGTGCCCTGAGTAATTTAATTTGATGATTTATCTTTGTTTACAAAGTTACATGAGTGATGACATTTTGGGGGAATTCCCCTCTCAAATTGAGCAAAACAAGTTGAATCATATCTAATTTGGAATATTTGGAAACCCCTGAGGTTGTAAACAGAAAGTGATGTAATGGAATTCCCCTAAGGAAGTGATGTAATGAGAAAGGTTAATGTTATAATTAAGGCTTGGGAATTCCCAACATCACATTTGGCTATTAATACTTGGGATTTCCCATTGCTTGATATATAAGAAAAGGTAAACATATTTCTTCACAGTTTATAGTGTTGATCTGGGCTAGCTAGCTAATATGCTTACAGTCCAATTCCTTCAAAGAAAGGAAATTGCAAACCAGAAATATTTTATGTAGTCAAAGTACTACTATTTACAAGTGTTGTCGGAGAAGATCTAGAATACGTCAAAGAACGTACTTCTTCCAAGAAAGGAAAATATATTCTTCTGTCGACTTGCTGAAGTCTGGTATTTTAATTCAACGCAACTGTCAATATAAGTGGGGACAACTGCATCGCAGTCCTCCTTCCTGAAGATATTGTGTGAAAGGTGGAAATAGCATAAGTTTGGAGAAAGCAGCGCAAGGAGTTAAGTTTAGAGGGCAGCGCAAGGAGATAGCGCAAGGAGAAAGCAACGCCATATTTGTGTGAGGATTTTAAGCGCAAGGATATTTATCAATGCAAGTGTACAAAGGACTTCGCTGATTTTCGCAGGACATGTGATTAAGGATATATACATCAGCCGTCCAGAACATTGCAAGAACTTTATGATCACCAAGAAGAAGAATGCTGGCTAAGTACTAAATAGTTAAAGAGTGATTATATTTTATTATTGTATATGTGTATTTGTTGTCATATATTGTACCAATAATAACGTGCTTTCAATTAAAGACTTAGATTTTGTTAGCTTAATCAAACAGTGTATTTGTGTTGTGCATTCGTGTGAGTTCGGGTAAAAGGTGATTTGGGTAACAATTGCGACACATCAACATCTCAGCGCGCGTATAATTATTGAGTTCAATTTCTCTCTCTACAAGTGATTACGTATTCCTATAAATAACGTTTCACGTTAATTCTCATGCAGTAAATTGTATTGGGCTATTGGTTAAATTGAATGAATGTTTTCACAGTGTTGGGTGAATATCAGTTGAAAACAGCGGAAAACATTGGGAACCCAGTAAGATTTTACAAAGTTTGGCCCCCTACATTCACATTTTGCCCGGGCATTTTGCTCGAAATCAAAAACTCTTGCACACATTTTTTCCATATAGTTTGAAGACGACCTTTAGTGAATATCATTTTATGGGTTATTTCAGTTGAAAGCCACACCCCTTATGGAAGACATGACCTTAATCAGTCAAGTTAGCTCAATCGATAAGGTGTTCGACTATGGTGCGAGAGGTTGCGGGTTCGAACCCTGGCGGTGCCTAGTACGCTCTCGTGGAAAAAATTGAGTTAGCTTGAAATTGCCCTGGACAAGGAACTTACTGCTAATTTGTCTCGTTGTAACCCGTACGAAACTCGGGGAGCTGATCCTGGTTGCGAAGGTTATTTATGGAATGTCTAGGGTGTGCGCTCTTGAAGCAGCAAAGTCCCTGAATTGTTGTTTAATGGTTTAGGGAGTGATGTGGGGTCATAGTGATCAGCGACAACCTGTAAAGTGTGCTGAGGCTTGTGGATCAACGTCTAGGTGTTGTGCCTGTGCGTAGCGCACTATAAATCACTGCGCTTTTTTTTAAATCTCCCGCAAAGGGAGTGTGAATTTCAAATGGAGTCACTCTTTCAGGTTGCCCCATATATTTACACCTCTTATGTGGGAGATTAAGGTATTAATTATCTTCCAGGTATATGGATTTCAACTGGAATAGCCCAGTAGAAGGATTCTTCAATTATTTCTAACAGCTTACTGCATATGATCCCTTAATTTTGTTTTGTTTTAGAAAATGCCAAGACAACAGAGACCACATCAATTACTTCAAAATCAGAAAACGCCGGGACATCGACTTCCAATGAAGTTGATAACAGGAGCAATTTGGAACGTTTGTCGATGACGAAACAAAAGAAAAGCATTCATCGTCGTTGGAAACTCTGGGTGTTATTTGGATGCATGTGTATGACATCAACGGCTCAGATTTTCTACAATATCAATTATGTAAGTACAAGGGTGTTGCTGTTGTTGGGTTTGGTACATCCGTCGGTGTACTAGAGACAGGTTCTTCCTATAAATCAAAGGTGATGTTGCACACCGACATCGCCTGGCTAATAATTATTTGGTGCAGCAGAGACACTAAAATTAATACACGGGATCGATACACGTGAATTGCTATGCACGATTTTGATATCAGATGAAAATCTTCGGATACCGGGTTAGAAAATGATGAATATCTCCCGTAAATGATTTCGTCTCAAGAAACCAGATCTGGTCTCATACACTTGAAAATACGTGTTGAACAGATATGATAGTCGTTAGTTTGCGCTTTGAGAAACGGCCGTGAGTCTTGAACTCAAAATCTGACCAAAATCGCTAATTTTATATTGCGTTGGTCCTGGACTACAGCGCACAGGTTATAATCTGCACTCACTATTCCAGTATAGGCAGTATGACCATTGACCGCAATGTCGTATACAAGCTTACTCACACAGCGAGAAATCAATTACCCGGCTATTGTCAGTAGCCTTAGTCAGGTCACTTGGCTAATTATATGCGTCTCATAAGGTCGGAATAAAATGACCTTTCGTGGCTGTGGATTCAACCTACCATGGCGATTTCTACCATGGAGATATCGGGGCGATGACACTGTGTGTTGTTGTTTGGTACATTCGTCGGTGTACTAGAGACAGAGGTTCTTCGCGCAGGCCAAAAATAACTGGCACTTTTCCTGCCGTTGATGGGGTGATCATTGATATCACGCCCTCTTGACCTCGTCTTGTTTTGCTCATATTAAAGGCAGGAAAGTGTCAATATAGGAATGGTGAATATAAGACTCCATAGTATCCCTGTTGAACAACTTTTAGACCTTAGACCTGGTAGAAGTTACTATAATTTCATGATGAAACTGACATAAAGATAATATTAAGACTGAAAATTATGTATATTGGAACCTAGGCTTTGAGCAGGTATCGGTACAAACATGGTCGATGCACCACAAAACTTATAGTGCAATTCATTGCATATAAAGCTGCAGTCCTGGCTCGTAGTTGCTTCAGTCGCAAATGTATGTCGGCAAAATGAAATTAAGAAGTACGAATGGCGTGGAACCATTAGTTATTGAATTAACTACATGTACGACAATTGACAATATTTTGCTCGGTAATTGTTTGAACCTATTCTAACTTATTTAAAGGAAGTCTCCGGCAATCATAACATTATGCCTTATGTGTTAGAAAAATAATTATCAAGCACGAATCACTTGGTGTTATTTAAAACAAACTGACATTGACCATAAAAACGAATAAAATAGTCGGCTGTCAACACGCGATATTCAAAATTCCCACGCCGAAATTATCTAGGGCAATGACGTCATTGTTATTTGAGCTCAATAATGTCGTAAGCCTTTATTGTGATACTGGGACATCATTGCCCACACAATTTCGGTACCCAGGAATTTTGAATATCGCGTGTTGTTTTATTCGGCTGTTTTTATTCGTTTTATGGTCAGTATGAGTTTTAATTTAAATAAAACCACGTGATTTGTGATTGATAATCATTTTTCTAACTTATAAGGCATAATGTTGTGATTGCCGGAGACTTCCATTAAGCATGTCATTTACACGAAGCTGTTTTTTGTTGTTGTTCTGTTCCACAGGCGAGTTACCTGAAAGTAGTAGGGGTGTCAAGTGATCAAATCGCTATCATGATTACACTTTACGCAGCCGCTCTAATTACAGGAGAACTCTCTTTGAGTTTATTTGTCGATAAATTGCCTTGCCATAAGATCTACATTATTGCACTTGCAAGCCTTTTGGGAGGAGTAACTACAATTCCTATCATATTTGTGTCTACGGATTCAGCACTGAAAGCAATTTCTACAGGTGAGTCTGTTTTCACGGATTGCATTTTTTGTATGGAGTGCATTTGGGAGTCCATTTAGAAAGCAAGTATCAGTAATTGCGACCAACATTAACTTAATCATTAAATTTGCCACTAATGCCAACAGATGTATTAACTCCTGAGCACTACCTGCCGATCTAACATTGCCTCTGATTGGTCAATTACATGATATCTTCATTTTAATCACCAATCAGAATGGAGCTTTGCAAATAATTCACCCCAATTTTTTGCGTGGTGAAATTATTCTAACAATGTTGCTGATTGGTACAATTAATAATGAGAACTTCTTTTTGGCCAATCGGCAGGTAGTTCTCATAGGGTTAACAAGATATCTGGGAAAATTAATGATCTTATTGGCAAGGAAAAGATAGGGTCAAATGAACTTTGACGCACATATCCATTAAGAGGCAGTCTCCCTTATTATGTACGGATTTGCGATACAAAAAAAAATAGAATTGTCTCTAAAAAATAATTTTGGTACATATCAGCACCAACAACTCACATGTAAAATATGAGCGTGCACAGCGCCCTCGTTCAGCTTGAAAAAATTCTTGAAATTTCAGCCTCTCTGAGCCTTACTTGCAAATGGTAAACTTTGGAGGTGCATAACATCGTGCGCCATCATCATCCCAACCTGCATTTTGCATTTTTTTTTTTTTTTTATTGGTTACATTACAAAAACCAATAAATACAATTGCGATCTTGATGGCGCACAAAATCATCAAATCCAATGATTTGATGAAAAGCGCCCTCGTGCAAACTTCAAAGCATCATAACGGGCTGCGCCATCAAGATCCCAAGTCCGAACAAGTTTGAAATTAAAGACCTCCATGGCAAGTTTCATTTTTCAGCAAAAATTTTTGGGATTTCATTGGCGCACCGAGTTAACAGAGGTCAAAGGTCAAAATTTCCTATTTTCGCACATATTTGCACGCCTGTATTATTGCGCGCCAACGTCACCTGACTCTCCGAATAGCATTTCATCAAAGAAGAGTTAATTCTCTGCAAGAACTGAAAAAATTAGCTTGGGATCTCTTGATCTTCATATTTTTCTGATTTTTTGAAAATGGACTTTGGAGGTCAATTTGACCTCTTTTTCCCACTCGCTGCACAATGTGGGCTTTTTACTGCATCACAAAAAGATGCGCCAACAAGATCCCAATTTTATTTTTCATCGTCTAGCTTCTTTGGCGACCAGTAGACAAAAACAAGCAACAGCTAATTGGGATCATGTGGGCGCACTAATATAAAAGAGGTCAAAGGTCAAGCTTTGTGCCAAAGTGATGCATATTTGCCTATGTGCAGCACGAAAGTGGAACTTTGACCCGCAATAAAATTGTGCGCCAACAAGATCCCATCTTACTTTTTGGATGATTGGATAAAGGGGCTTATGTATAACTGATAACAAGTTAAAAAAAAGTGGGATCATGTGGGCGCACTAATTCAATAGAGGTCAAGTTCATACTTTGTGCCGAATTGGCATTACTTTGCCTATGTGCAGCACATAAGTAGAACTTTGACCCGCAATAAAAATGTGCGCCAACAAGATCCCATCTTACTTTTTGGATGATTGGATAAAGGGGCTTATGTATAACTGATAACAAGTTTAAAAAAAGTGGGATCATGTGGGCGCACTAATTCAATAGAGGTCGAAGTTCATACTTCATACAAAATTAACCGATTTTTAGCCTAAAGTTGCCGAATTCAGCAACCTTTCACTCAAATTTTGCAAAATAAGTATTTTGACAAAAAATTTTTTTACTCTCACCAACTACCATGATGGAATTAGCACCATTTGAAATGCACTCACACAAGTTTCTATGAGACATGTCTGGTGATCCCCACTGAAAAAAAAATTTGGCACAAAGTATGAACTTTGACCTCTATTGAATTAGTGCGCCCACATGATCCCACTTTTTTTACTTGTTTTTAGTTATACATAAGCCCCTTTATCCAATCATCCAAAAAGTAAGATGGGATCTTGTTGGCGCACATTTTTATTGCGGGTCAAAGTTCCACTTTTGTGCTGCACATAGGCAAAATAATGCCAATTCGGCCCAAAGTATGAACTTTGACCTCTATTGAATTAGTGCGCCCACATGATCCCACTTTTTTTTTTACTTGTTATTAGTTATACATATACTTATACAGAGAGGCTGAAATTTCAAGAATTTTTTAAAGCTGAACGAGGGCGCTGTGCACGCTCATATTTTACATGTGAGTTGTTGGTGCTAATATGTACCAAAATTATTTTTAGAGACAATTCTATTTTTTTGTATCACAACCCCCTTATTCATGTACATAATAAGGGAGACTGGCTCTTAAGCAGAACACGACGGGTCAGTTCACACGGTTAGTGTCACCTATAAAGATCATACTGGAACAGGTCATATCGATATCTTTTTCCTTAGGGGCTGTGCAATCAAAAAATATGAGCAACTGAGTTTCATAATGTCCACACCCTCTCGGCTTATCAAATAAATCCCCGCGCATTCCCCTTTGCACATGCCAATTTTTTTGGAACCCAATTACAAACCCAATCTGCAAACCTTTTAAAATGGTCTAGATATTTCGTTGCGAGCATTTTTAGAGCGTTTTATTTATTTAATAGGTGCCCCATAAATGTGTTGCCAAAATTGCTTGTCCCTGATCTGAACCGTGCTATGTGGATGCGACCATCTTGGCTCACTGTTACTCATTCATTTCTATAAAAACTTAATGATTATTTCTTCCTTTTAGTCCTTGGATTGTTACGGGCACCTCGTACAGTGCTTATCATCCCAACTGCGGTAGAAATATTTGGTGTGTCTTATGTTCAGCAGGTAACATCAGCGGTTATGATTGCACACGGTATAGGCTTCATTTGCGGATCCCTTGTCATGGGTATGTATACTTCATCCGGGCTACTTCATATTTGTGGTTTTTGCATAATACTGAATAACAATTTACTATAAACCGTTCCTAAAATTAAAGATAGAATTAAAAAGACTAGTTTGCGTCTGACGTCACTGTCAATCAAACTCCCTACGACCCTTGATTGGTTAATTAATAGCGCGTAAAAGGAAGGTCGTTTCATCTGGTGCCGATCGGAGAAAAGGAATCGCAGAAAATGGCAGGAAATAACGTACTTACTTTTACAAGGCAAAAGGCAACTCACTCTCCTAAGCATTGTTGACATGTTGCCTTCGGGAAAGAAAGTTTCCTACTAAAAAGACCCTTTTTTGAGACGGTTTGTATGTTTGAAGGTGCATAATTAACCACAAGACGCCGCGTTCAGCTATTCATCTAAGTTCATGACACTTGTAAACAAACAGTGCCCGAGTTTGATTGACAGATGTCGTCAGACGCAAACTAGTCTGTTTAATTCTGTCTTTGATTTATTGATGACAATAATTATAATATACGATGATGCGATTTGCCAAACGTGGGTGGCGACCATGCCATATTGGCCTTGCACTACTAGGCGGAAGATAATTCCTGGTTCAATGCGGCAACAGCCAATATCGTAAGCAAAACAAACGACACGCCGGCAACACTGTCTGGTTGAAATAATAATTCTTTTTGCGAGGTGAATATTTGGCTCTTGTTCGCACGTATCCCAAAAAGTGTGGGCCACCTTGCTTCTTCTTCTTTCCTAAAGCTTCTGGCGCCGCGAACGGCAGCAATTTCAGGAACGAAGAAAAAGCAAGGTTGCCATTTTGGTGAAGTGCTGCGTAGCAGCATGAAACTGTAATAAGGTTATGTCACCCAAAATGGATTTAATAGTATGAATTCCCATCAAACAGTTATTGTTTACAATCCAGATGAACCTAATGCCAGACGTTTTGAGAAATTCGATTTTCTTTCTCATTCACAGGACTCACGTTTGATCGAACAGGGAGCTATGATCTGTCTATTTCAATTTGTATCGCGTTGTTAAGCATAGCTTGTTTTCTCTATCTAAGTATTCCTCTTCGTAGCAAGTTTAAGAGTAAGATCATCGCCACTAAAGACTCAATTAGATCACTACATCAACCAGACGACTTGTTGCAAGATGAAGAAGGTTGTCATATAGTACCTATTCCAAATTTAGTTGCACCAGTTGGCGATATCGTACCCATTTTAGTAGCTAGCCAGGAGTCTTTAAATGTTATTGAACATGTGGAATGGTATAAAGAAGATATTGAAGATCAATGGATGGATTACGAGATGCAACGCAGCCTGGACTTTTCGGAATCACAAAGTAGTTTACACGGGTTTCAATCACCAAATGGTTCTTTTGGATCACATGATTTAGCACATCCAATGAACGTGGAAGTCCCTCTTAGTGATGAGTTAATCTTGAAGTTAAACCCACAAGATGAAGTCATAAAGACAATAGATTATTGTAATTCTAGCGCTAAATTACTTGATAATGAAGATATACCACAGTGCTCAAGTTCTCTCGATACCGAGAATGATAACATGTCTGCATATTCGGAACTTAACGATTTGAGATATACAAGTCCAGAAGTTCCGCTTAGCGATGATGATGGTTTGGTCATGTGGTCGAGTCCTAGAAGTGCAGTCATGTATACCTCAAAGTATACAATCAGTAAGACAATAGACCAGGGTAATCCTATGAACCGGTTAATTGATCACGAAGCCATTTTACAACGTTTGAGTTCTCTTGGTAGTGAGACCAACTTGCGTGGCTATTCAGAGCCTGGTAGTTCTGAAGGGACACCTAATGACGAAGACGCTTTGTCTACAAGGTTGAACCCACGTACACGCAAGGATGGAATCATCTCGGAGAGTTCAAACGTTATGAGAATGGAGAAGTTATCTTTGAAAGAAATAGATGAATTGATAAAAATGGATGTCAACTTGGGAGAAAGCAATGGAAGCAGTGTAAATTCTTTGGTAGATCGTGTTGACAGCCTAAATAATTATTTATTCAGTGATTCTGAGAATAGTTCAGTTAATCATTTAAGCCGATTTGATGACGTCAATATGTTTGAAAATCCTTTTAACGGTTGTGAAACTGATGAGGCTTCAAATAGTCATGGGAGTAATGAGAATATGGCTACTGGTTTTGCCAATCCAATGAGCGAAGCTTTTGAAGATCTCATTAGTTGTCACAGCAGTGTCGACACTCCATTAGACTGCACTGTTTCTAATGTTTTAATGGATGATCATGGTACACAGACCGTTATTGATCAATCCAATCGTATAAATGGAATTCTCTGAAACAAACCCTGACGAAACGCCGGTCCCTGCGCTAGAGTTTTATTAACAAAAGTTTACTCTAGTTTGCAAGCTGCAAATATTTTTGCAGAGTTTTAGTGTGCCTAAGAAATATTTCTTATTAAATCAAAACCACAAAGGGAGGAATGATTGATTAGATTTAACGATTGCATCCTAAATTTACATACAAGCTGCTAAACTGGCAACCTTGCTTCTTCTTCTTTCCTGAAGGTGCTGCCGTTGGCGGCGCCAGAAGCTTCAGGAAAGAAGAAGAAGCAAGGTTGCCAGTCTGATGCGTATAGCCGTGGTTACTCATTTTGGCAAAAAATGCGCTATTCCATTTAAAATCCACACTACCCTTGTGGAAGATTTTGGAAATATCTTCCACAGGGGGAGAATGTATTCAAATGTAATTGGTCAGGATTAATCATTTTGAAACCCATACTGTATTATGGCTTTACCTATATCTTCAACAGCTGGAGTGAGTATTTCAAATGGAAGTTACCCAACTGCCTATTCTAATCGAAACTCATACTCCTTCTGTGGAAGACTTTAGCTAAATCGTCCACATGGGCAGTGTGGATTTCAACTGGAATAGCCCAATGGACAGTTATTCTGTCCTACATAATAAATGCAAGTGACTTTGGGGTATGCATGGTCACTTAAACAGTTAGTTAGACGCAAGTGACATTGCATATACCAATGTATACCCCAAAGTCACTAGCATTTATTATGGAGGGCAGCATTAATTGTCCATTTGTTGCCGGAATGAGTAACATGTAATTGTGGACATGCATAGATGGTAGGCCCCTCCCGGGGGTAGCCCTACTAGGTTTAAGTCCTCGAAATGAAAAGGAAATACATCGTAATGGTAAAACATAGAAGACTAAATAAGAAGTAGTTATATTAAAATGCCCAGGTACGTGTTGAAATTTTGTATGCATTAAAATGAAATAATTATATTTTCTCCGTGTACTTTGTGGTCTTGGTAATAGTCAATCTTTCTCAAAAACACACGTGCGTCACTACACACGTGGTTAATTGCTATAGCTTAACTTAATGCCCTTTAAGGCATTAAAATGCCCTTTAATATATAGAATGGTATATTCCATTTGAAACTCACACCCCCTGGAAGACATTATAAATCTCCCACACAGGGGGTGTAGATTTTAAATGAAGTCACCCATTCAGTTAAACCCATTTGAAATTCACACTCCCTTGTGTGGAAGATCATGTCTTCCATAGGGTGGTATGGATATTAAGTGGAACAGCCCAATGTGAACTCGGAAAAAAGGGTAACGACCCTTTGTTTATAACAGCTGCCTTTGAAATACCAAATCGCGCTCTTCCATTTAGTTAATTGTTCAAAAGCAATTTTGTATAATATTATGCCAAAAAAGTATATTTATTTTGTGACCATGATCATTCGATTAAGTAAAATATGTTTGTATAAAACAGTGATATAGAATTATATAAATATACAGTTACCTAATTATACGAGTAAGTATAATATATATATATATATCATCAATTAATAGTATCGGTGAACCTAAAGGTGCAGAAATGTGTTGCATTATTCAATATGTACCGTAAAACCCCGTCTACAAGCATATAGTGTGCTTCTGATGAAAGCTACATTAATCCAGTCGCCATTATCGAGTTTGAGCAAATAAATTACGGATCCAAGCATATACAAACAAGTATTATTTTAAGACCTATCTATTGTATTGGTATATTAACGCTTGCTTCGAATTAATTAAGCTTTTATAAAAAACACTATATATGCTTGTAGACGGGGTTTTACGGTATATTGATTCGAGAAGGATCTGATAATTTCAGTGTAGAAAGATAAGATTTTAAGAATGTCAAATATCTATTTTGATCCTGTAGATATAAAAAAAAAAGAAAAAAAAAAAGAAGGTTTTATTTCAAACTCTAAAGGTGACCCACAGGTCAAATTGCTAGAATTGTACATTAAATCACAAGTAAACAGACACAATGCAATTTGCAGGCAGCAGCTTAATCAGCGCCAATATTGCAACATTGAAACAAACAATTATACAAACATCCAATCCAACCCAACCCCATCCCCCAGTAGGCAATGAGGATAAAGTGCCTTGCCCAAAGACACAACACCTTGGCACGAGCGGGGCTCGAACTCGCAACCTATGGATTATGAGTCGGGCGCCTTATCCACTCGGCCCACAGAGGAGGAAGAAACAGAGCGCGTACAACCAGTCAAAGTCCCCGTGTATTGTATGGCGTAAGTTTTCGCATATTCATGAGGGCCGATTGTTCGATCGTGCCGTCACGCCAGCGCTGCGTGCCTTCGCGTATACGCGATAGAGCGTCGCGTGCTTTCGCGATTACGCAATAGACCGTGTAAATACGCGGTAATTGCGTAGCAATCTCGCCTGTCGCATTTCATGGAACAATCGGCCCTCATTATCGGGTGATGCTGAGACTTTGACTGGTTGTACGGGCTCTGTTTCTTTCTCCTCTGTGACTCGGCCACACGAGATATCGTGTTGTGGAAACTGACAAGTTTAAAATTCGGCATGTTGTTTAATCAAATGTCTAAAAACTTACTACTTGATAAAGTTAAATCGTATCGTGAGGAACTTTAAATATTATCATTGTGTGTAACTTTCTTCAAATATTTCTCCAATCCACAGGTAAAACTTAATCTCGATGCCAGTCGGTTTGTTTAGTGACGAAGGAGCATAAACCGACTGGGGCCGAGACCAAGTGCAACTCTTCTTTTTCAAGTAAAAATGCAAATTAAAAATATAGCATTATACTGGGAACAGATTGATTTTAAAGTATGTGTGCCTGCTATAATTAAAGACAGAGATAAAAAGATTTTATCGCGTCTGATGTCACTGTCAATTACGATCCTTGATTGGTTTACACAGGTTAATAGCGCGTAAAAGGAAGACCGATCTATCTGGTGCTGATCGGAGAAAAGGAATAGCAGCAAATGGCGAAAAATTACGTACTTTTACAAGGCAAAAAGCAGCCTTTTTAGGCATTGTTGACATGGTGCCTTCGCGAAAGAAAGTTTCCTACTATAAAACCTTTTGAGATGGTTTGCATGTTTGAAGGTGCCCGGTTATACCGTTGCGTTCAGCAAGTCATCATCACGACACTTGTAAACAAACCGTGCTCGAATTTGATTGACAGACGACGTCAGACGCGATAAAATCTTTTTATCTCTGTCTTTAATTATAGGCCCTGCTTTGCTATAAGCCTTTTTGAAATATGGCGGGCACAAAAGGAGAGGGAATACTTTGAAGTGAGTAATCTTTTGTCAGCTGAGATGCATACAAAAGAATACTCACTTCAAAGTACACCCTCTCCTTTTGTGCCCGCCATATTTCAAAAAGAATTGCTTGTACCGGGTGTTCCAAATAGGTTACATTGTAGATTTGTGAAAATAATCTAGGTTCGCCATGTTCGTGTTAACAAATATGAATTTGTTTTTCATGATATAATATGTACCCTCTAGTACACCCGTGAATGTCGGGCTTATAAATTGTGTACTTAGCCCGCATTCCACGCATTCCTGAGCAAGCTGTTTACGTGACATAATGTTACACTCACAAAGTTAAAATACCAGCGGATATTGGTTGGCATTTGGGTACGCACAGCCATAGCCTGGCAGATACAGTATTTTATTCTAACAAACAGAATAAAACTTGGGCAATTTTAGATCGGCACTATTGAATTTGTCAATATGTTTCTTATGTTCAGTAAGTTCAACCATGTAAAAGTAAGTGAAAAATAAAAAGTAATATAGAAATAATGTGAAATTGATGTAGTATGCTTGTGTTCAACTTTATTTATTTTTGATGGTTATAGTCATTCTTTACACACCTGTGCTCATAAGTTAAGTTGCTTTTAAGATAAGGAACTGAAACTTAGGAGAAGGGTGGATAAATAACATCTGCAAATCGTACATGTAAACCATCGTAAATTGTAGTTCATCTGCTTGGAACATTAAGTATAGGTACTGAATTTCACATGACTGATGAAGGGTAACACTATAATCATGATAATGGCATCATCCCACTGGCATAGTTCAATAACCTGAATTAAATGTACAAATTAATGTACAAATGTTTTACGGTTAAAGAACTGTGCATGTTCAGTAAGTTCAACCATGTAAAAGTAAGTGAAAAATAAAAAGTAATATAGAAATAATGTGAAATTGATGTAGTATGCTTGTGTTCAACTTTATTTATTTTTGATGGTTATAGTCATTCTTTACACACCTGTGCTCGTAAGTTAAGTTGCTTTTAAGATAAGGAACTGAAACTTAGGAGAAGGGTGGATAAATAACATCTGCAAATCGTACATGTAAACCATCGTAAATTGTAGTTCATCTGCTTGGAACATTAAGTATAGGTACTGAATTTCACGTGACTGATGAAGGGTAACACTATGGACCACAATGACCTCATCCCACTGGCATAGTTCAATAACCTGAATTAAACAATCATATTGCAAAGTTTGATCTCAAGTTGCAGAGTATGAGTTTTTGTACCCATATTTTCAAAGGTCATACAATTAATGTACAAATGTTTTAGGGTTAAAGAACTGTGCCCTGATAGGTGAGCATGTTGTGGATCCTAGTGTAACTTGAATCAAAACACCTGTTTTGGGAGAGTATAACAACGTTATTTATTTTGTTACGGGTTGCAACGACCTAATACTAAAAACACCTTTTACCCAAAATCACTTCAGAATGCACAACAAAACACACTGTTTGTAGAAGTTAACCAAAATGGTTTATTTTTAAATACAGTAAACACGGACAATGCGTGTACACAATAAATATTTCAAATCTCAGATCTTGACAAATCAATATTGTCAGGTTCTTATTCTTGATATAAAAATTAGAGTGTTGTATATCCTGTTTCAAACTTGTCCAGCTATAAAGTCCACTATAGACTTGATCATATATCTTTTGCGTACAAATCCTCGCACAAATGACAATTTCCAAATCTTCACCATTCACTCCTTTCTTCTAGGAACATGTACTTTACACACTGTTTCATTGACCGACATGTCCTTTTTTACGCCAGACTTCAGCAGGTCGTCTTCAGTCTTCAGTGGGGGGCTTCCTATAACAGCTCGTTGAGCTAAACTGGAAGTGGGTTGTTTGGACCTCACAGTCGGTGCGGTGCTAAAAACAAAAATTTGGTGCTGTACATCAGAAAGGCGCGAGTAAAAATCTGGCTGGCTGGTTTATAGTGTCTTCAGGCTGGCCGGTGGCGACATAGCACTGATTGAACTCACTGCTATGGGCTTGAAAGCACAGATGGAGGGCGCACACACAGCTGATTCGGGGAGATTGTTCCACACACGAATTGTCCTGGGAAAGAATGAATAGTTGTAGACATCTATTAGTTGCACTGGGCTGGCGATAACACAGGGGATGGTTATGCCGGATGGAGGATGTGATGCACTGGTAACATGGAGGCAGGCTGATGTTGACTAGTTGATATTGGATTTTAAAGAACATAACGGATTGGTAGTATAGACGTCTAACTTGAAGGCTGTCCCAACCAAGCTTCTGGATCATTTCTGAGACAGAGGAGGTCCTACGGAAATCTTGGAAGACAAAGCGCGCAGCCTGGCGCTGGATGCTTTCGAGGCGCTGAACATCTGAGTTGTTGTATGGGTTCCAAGCTTTGCTTCCATATTCCAGTTGCGGTCTAACTAAGGAGTGATAGGCTCTGGCTTTGACTTCACTGCTACATGGCGAAAATGTTCTTCTGAGCATACCAAGGGTGCGACTTGCTTTGGCTGCTGTCTTTCTTGGCAATGGGCTATTCAAATTGTCGGAAATTGTCATGCCGAGATAATCGTGCTGTGAAACTCTCTGCAGCTCTTCTCGATCTCCATTGATGGAATATCGGAAGAGGCTGGGGTTTTTCTTTAGGGTCCTTGACATGATGGCACATTTCCCAACATTGAAGGACATAAGCCGTGTATCCACCCAGGTAGCCAGAGTTTCAAGATCTTGCTGGAGGATGTTATGATCAGACTGAGAGGCGATTTCTTTAAACACAATGCTGTCATCAGCAAAAAGGCGAATGTTGGACTGGAGATGTTGATTTATATCATTTATATACAAGAGAAATAGCGCCGGTCCCAAAACTAAACCTTGCGGGACACCAGATGTAACTTGTTCCCATGACGAGAGACTACCATTGACTGCCACCGCCTGCTGTCTGTCACTGAGGAAGATTGTTATCCATCTCAGGGTTGGTCCACGAATGCCATAAAAATCCAATTTTGCAGCAAGTCTATGATGCGGCACCATGTCAAAGGCCTTGCTAAAATCTAGCAAGACCAAGTCGGTCTGACCCCGGCGATTTAGAGTTGATGCCCATTCATAAACTAAGGATATAAGCTGTGTTTGCTGAGAGTCAAGGAGAATACGATGATCTGCTAGGTGTTTTGACATGTGACTTTTAAAAAACAACGTGTTCCATTACCTTGCACACTAAGCATTGTAAGGGAGATGGGCCGGTAATTACCATGGTTGGATTTTGGTTTCTTTCTTGTGGATTGCTGTGACAATGGCTTTGGTCCAGTCTTCAGGAAGACAGCATTGGTTATATGACTGCTGGAATAAGAACTGCATTGCTGGTGCTCATATGAAGAATAAGAACGGCATTGTTATTTCAAATGCTACGGTCTTTAAAAGACTTGCTGGAAAAAATAAAAAGGCCACAGGCGTTGTTTGGGTTGATGTTGTTTAACTGCTTAGCAACACCTTCCACTCCTATTTCAAGGCAACTGATGTCTGGATACGGAGAGGGGCCTTTACTAGGTATGTCAACTGGAGATTCAACGTTGAACATAGAGTTTAAGGCAGACGCTTTGGCTGTTGTAGCGGCATGCAATTTGCCATCAAATTTCAGAGGAGGGATGCTGATGTTTTCAGTTTTCATGAAGCGAATATAAGACCAAAACGTCTTAGGGTTTTCTTGTAAAGAACCTCCGACAGGTATTTTGTATGTGAGTGCCGAACAGTTTTGGTGACTTTGTTGCGATGATATTTGTAGGCTGCCCATGCATGGGAGGAGTTTGGATTTACGAGCATTGCTAAATAATTTATCCGTCTCTGTCTCTTAAGGGATTGATCAATCCATGGTAGATGGTGCTTATTACTAGACAGTTTGGAAGGGACATGCTTGTTTAAAAGTTCCTTTTTTTTGGTATTATTCATGAATTAAACACACACTGTTTAAAATTCAAGGACTGTCTTTTAAACAATGTTGTTCAAAGTTTGAACAACATCGTTTTAAACAGCGACATTTTAAACAGTGTTTTTGCTGGGTGTATTTCTCTAATTATGTGGTGTAATTGCTATTGTATTCAATATTGTCACAAAAATCACGGAAATAATTTTTTCGGTTTGCACCCTATCAGTATTTTATTTGTTTGTTTAACGTGTTGCAGCTGCAATATTATTGAAATAATACTACAGCTGCAACACATAAACCGAACGAATTTAAATATTATGACTGCGTAAATGTTGAAATTTATTTGAAATATGATAGTAATGCTTTATAAATGTTTCTGGCGCAATTTACTACTTTTACCTCAAATTTTTTTGTTTTTTTTGGAAAAGTGAGGAAGGATTAGGGTAAAAACAAGTGCAAAAATTTATAGCAGTTTTTCGACAAAATTGACATTTCTTGCAGTTTATGGGCAACCAACGTTTATGATTTTAACCCAGAGATATAATAACTACATCCATATGAATATGACTTTGTGTATTTGGCATAAATGGACCTCGTACCTGACATGGACTATCCCCGGGACTATCTCAGTGCTGAAGATAACAGAATACAATAACATGCGATATCTCCAAATTGCACATTACCCTGACATGGTCAATGTAAAGGCCTAAGCTCATTAATTATACGAGAATCATTTTTCGTCTGTGCGTGTCAGGCTCTTACACTGTTCAGCTTTTCCATAAGTTCCAGCTCTTACACTGACCTCGCTTTTGCCACCTGACATTTGCCTGAGCTAAGTGTTGTCTCTCATAATTTAGTACTCTCAACTTAATTATTCCTGTTTCAGCAAGCATAAATTATCTTTTGCTGTAGAAATGGCGCAAAAACTTGGAATTGCATTGATTGGCCTGGGGCGTATTGCAAGACTGTCCCATTTTACCAATATATTGTGTCATCCTAAACTTGATTTGAAGTATGTCGTTGACAAAGACACGGCAATGGCTTCTAATTTCATAAAGCAATATCGGAACGACATAGAGGTTCTGCCACCGTCGGATTTACAGACTGTTCTTGAAGATAAAAGGTAATTTTTAAAAACATACATTTTATGTGTAGGTAGGGGTGGGGGGGTGAGTGAAAGGGCGCAGTGGTTGTGGTGTTGGTGGTTTTGGGTGCAGGGTGGTGACATAATCTGCAATAGCGGCGGAAGTGTTAGGGGATGGGACGTGGAAAAATTTAGGAGGAAAGGTATCCACAGCTTCCGCCGCCTATATGAGAATATGAGTGTTATTATACAACGAGCGATCCAGATAAAACGGGTCAGTAATAATGGAAAGAGGGCTATTTTAGAATGCTGGAGGAAAACCGGGGAACTAGGGACAAACTCGCCTGCGAGGACAGTCAAAGATTGGTAACCATATTGTGTTCCTTATTCGCTACTTGCACGGTTCCGCCATTATGCACTATGTGCGGGAGAGCCTCGAACTGGCAGCATACATGAATGGGAATTGAACTAGTCATAACGTTCTGTGTAAGGTTACATAATTCTTCCTTTCATGTATGCTGCCAGTTCGAGGCTCTCCCCGCACATAGTGCATAATGGCGGAACTGTGCAAGTAACGAATGGCATTGCAGGTTGCACACCAACCCGTGCTCACAAATGCATAAGGGCTTGCATATATGCCTGTACTCTAGGCTATTGATCTTCCTTGGTGCCGTGTTGCAACCTTTATAGACTATGCCATAGTCGAATTTTGATTTAAACAAAAACATGTTATTATTAATCATGATGAACGCATCCTGTTGGAACTCAAAATTATACTGATGTGTATTATAATTAATAGTAAAATGGTCATAAAGAGTTTATATAATTAGTGACAGTAAAAGTAAAGTATACTTATGTTATTGAATGCAACATATCTTGCATAATGGCTCACTTTAATACTGAACAATACTGATTTTGGAATCTACCAGTTTATTCGCGAAAGCCCAAGTAAAAAATTCACTTGGGAAGCTAACAAACAGAGGGAGTACGGTGACTGAAAAGATCAGATGTGAAAATCTATCAATTGCACACAAATTAATACAAATCAGAGTTTTATGCTTAAATGTAATAGACAGAGTATGCAAAATGGGCAAGTGGACTACGGAGAAGTCTACAACCTTTATAGTCCTCCAACATATCTGTTTTCATGCAAAAGATCCTTATTTCCATTTACTTTTATCGCACATTCAGTCTCGATGCTACTTTTATATGCACGCCGGCAGATTCTCACGAGGAGTACATCAAAGCCAGTCTGAACTCAGGTGGGTGATTACTATTCGTGTAAATCCCATGGTCTACACTCTTAAAACTGCGTGGTAATTGACCCCTCGCGAATGTTAAATGCTCACCAACTAAAAAGGGTCTACACAATCTGGACAATTTACATTTGTGTAAAAATTAAAATTTTGTGGTCAAACATTCGACCCCGTTTAATCGGCGCGTATTATTGACGCTGATGCGAGAACCGAAAAATGACCACGTAGTTTGACGATTGTGGAATTGACCCATGATCATTGTGAATATACTCCTTATGCTTCTTCGCCATGCTTGATACCTATATTAGGGTCCCTGTACTTTTTTCAACATGTTATGTAATTCCAGATATTTTTTGTCTGGCTGCTGGTCTTTAATCCTCACAGGTGTTGAGTTACAGCCTCCTACACCTCAATGGCAGCCATAGCTGGGTCCCCGTCGGCTCTATCTCACCTAAAATGTGAAATGTTGCGACCTTGGAGGGTATTTTTTTGTACTATCACCCGTGTTACACGTAGACAAAAGAATGATGACAGTTTACAACACAAAAGAATCTAACATCGAATTTTAAGCGGCTTCAACATCAGTTTGGTGCTGCGGGGATCCAGTAATGGCCGACCAAATCCTGACCCTGACTTGACTCGTTGGATTCGTCTATAACGAAACAAAAAAAAGGAAGAGGCTTAACGATTTATTGAATGAATAAAAAGTTACAATAATTTTAATATGTTAAACTTCATTATGCTTCCCTCAGCTTAACATTTTATTAAAACTATATGGTACACATTTCACATTTGGCTAAAATGTAACGCGAGTCGTATGCAAGTTATGCTTATGAGTCAGAGCCAAATATTTAACCGCGAAGTTTCTTGATTCAGCCTACAGCGTGTAGAATAGGCCCATCCCAATATCTGAAACAATTGCGCGCGGAGCGCAGAAAAATTTGCTTGACGAAAATAGGCCTACTACTAATTTGCTTATAATCAAGTCAATTTTCTGCCTTAAAACCATGAAAACGGTTTGTCAATTATACTATATTTATGTTGAAATACGCGCAAAGCGCGCAAAAAATTTGACTTTCACCACTTGGACAGTCTATAATATCGAATTGATTAGTATACAAATATTAACTGTCTATGAGTGTGATGGTCGAATCACGAGGTGAAAGATGGATTGTTCCGGCTCGTGGAATGGAACAATACATCTTTCACCGAGTGATTATATTTCGACCATTACACGAATTTAAGACAGTTAATATTTGTTTTATATCACTCATGCATAAATTCTATTACTAAAATACTATTTAAGGTAGGAAATACATTTTTCATCAACATAACACCATGTTTTGCCGTGATATACTTCACATTTTGAGTCCACCCCATAATTAAATCGGCGAGTCCAAGAGTCAGCGCACGGCTTGGCGCAGGCGCACTACGGCAGAGCACTATGATGGTAAAGACTATCACACGGAGAGGGTGATGGTAAAAATGACAAATGGTAATCAACCAATGAACTGTCTAGAATTTATGTATGAGTGATATAATTCAAATTAAACTATTCATTGATGTTAGCACTGGGTAGTAGCCATTACTGCCAGTAGACAGGAAGTCTAGAAAGACCTCAACGCTGTAGGTGGTCGTCCTGTCCCGAATGGGACAGCATTAACCTTTTTTTGGATTTTTCAGATTTTTTTCTAAGTTCGTAAGAGCATAACAAGACTATCCGTCGATGGATTTTTATTTCCGTCGATAAATATTTTTTAAATTAAGTTTTTCATAATATATTAAAAAGGCTGTATAATAAATTAGCTATGTAAGTTTTGAGTAACCTTGGTGAAAATTATCAAAAAAGCGCTATTCTTTTGTGTGTGTACGGTCCATCACCTGTCACTTGGTAGTCTTGTATCATGTCTAATGGCGCTGCCCAAGGCCACTCGATGAATTGTTTAATTCGAATTAATCAATTCGATATTATGGAGGTGCTGCAGAATCGTTAAAGTAGTCTGTTCGGTGCCCCTAATTCGGAGCCTTGCCCTATAGCTAGCTACGTCATTGTCAATATTATCATTCAGGATAATGCAAGTACATGTAACAACATAAAATTTAACAAAGAGACGAAACTCATATCAACTATATCCCAATTTCCAGGTAAAGCGGTATTTTGTGAAAAACCATTGACGACCGATGAAGCCTCCACCCAGTCATGTTATGCGGTAGCAAAGAAACATGGACTGTTATTGTTTTGTGGATTCAACAGGTAAGCACGCACAGTGTCATCGCCCCGATATCTTCATGGCAGAAATCGCCATGGTAGGTTGAATCCACAGCCACGCATGGCCATTTTGTTCCGACCTTTAAGACGCATTAATGAGCCGAGGGACATCCCGACTAAGACTACTGACAATAGCTCGGTAATTGGCTTCTCTTTGTGTAAGTGAGCTTGTATACGCCATGTGAGTGAGTGCTCACACTACGCTGTGTGTGACCTCTGTGTGTATACGCCATGTGAGTGATCGCTCACATCAGAAAATCAGAATATTTCTGTCAGTTTTTCCAGTTCAAGACGCAATGGTTCTATCTCAAGACGCTAGCTAAAAACGATAATATCCGTTGAACATATAATTATGTTCAAGTGTAAGGAACCAAATCTGGTTTCTTTATACGAAATCATTTACGGGGGGTATTAATCATTTTGTACCCCGGTATCCAAAGATTTATCGTCTGAATATCAATCGTGCATAGCACATTTACGTGTATCGATCCCGGGTATTCATTTCAGTGTCTCTGGCTGTATAATGTAATTATTAACCGGGCGATGTCGGTGTGGCACGTATAGCCATTTATTTGACAGTTCTGTAGAAACGAAGGCAAGAAGTAGAAGAGGAATCCGTATCTCGAGTTTGTATTTAAAAAAATACTGTCGGTAAAATGATGTACAGCCTGTCTCAAAAAAAATTGTGCAAGTGGAAAGCGCCCTCTGTAGCAATTAGAAAATACTAATGTGACATGATGCTTACATCAACGTCAAGGTCGCAGTCATAGCTTTTAAATACCGTTTGTTTCTTTCATTTTGGTTCGGCAATCCAGAGATCTGCTTCACTACACACAAATGCATGAAAACCTTTTTGTGCCACTTTTTAGGAAATTGAATAGAATGTTATATCCAAGTACCTGTACAGTACAGTTAATAAAAGAACATTCATTTGTAGGATTAATGATTATGTAACAATTGCTCAGTATAATTGTATTGAAGACGAGGGCAGCAAGACAGGTGACGGTCACGCAGAAGGAAGGGGTTAACGGTTCTGAGTGACCCATGTACACGAACAATAATGTTAAGACCAAACAATAAATGGACTTAACTGTTGATTTCTAGCAATGTCGGATTCAGCTGCTGCGCACTCGGAAATGTGCTTATGATTTGATAAAAATCATCATGAATTTTAAATCTTGAGTGTAAAATGTCAAAAGTATACTTATGATGTGCAATATTTTATTGACATGATTTTAATTTTATAACAGAGTGTGCAATATTTGTCTGTCTTTTAACATGTCTTGGGTGACAAAGAGAACAGTATTTACCATGATAAAATCAATGACATATTGTCCACATATTTAATTTTACAGCAGAATGTGAAATATGTATATATCTTTAAATCTGTTTCAAGTGGAAAAAGATAAGCATTATACCTGTATCATGATAAAACTAGTAAAACAATTTGTATTGTTGTGTTATCGATGTATTCTTTTGATTTCACGAAAGAACTCTTGATAAACTTGATGCTATCATTGATTTACATGTAGAGCCCTCTTCCCTAGTAAAAGTGGCACAATTGTGATTTTACCCTTTCGTTGTTAACTAAACATATCTCATCGAGATTAAAACAAGCAAATTGAACAAAACAAACGGCATTTGAGAGCTAAGACTGTGCCCTTGATGTTAGTAAAACAATTTGTATTGTTGTGTTATCGATGTATTCTTTTGATTTCACGAAAGAACTCTTGATAAACTTGATGCTATCATTGATTTACATGTAGAGCCATCTTCCCTATAGTAAAAGTGGCACAATTGTGATTTTACCCTTTCGTTGTTAACTAAACATATCTCATCGAGATTAAAACAAAACAAACGGCATTTGAGAGCTAAGACTGTGCCCTTGATGTTGATGTAACCACCATGTCACAACAGTATTTTCTAATTGCCAAAGAGGGCGCTTTTTACTTGCACATTTTTTTTTAGACGAATAGAAAATAAGAGAATAGGTTTCAAGCCTTCATTTTTATCTATCGCACCTTTAGTGGATGTAAGGGCTTTTGCAACTAAGCTTTTCATTTCTTCTTTAACCTAGGACACTCAATCAGTTGAAAACGCAATTAATTATCTGTATAGATCATAACAGTACTATAAAAGCACGGAATTTTGGGAAAATATTGTACTAACAATTATCATTTTTTCTGTTCACAGACGTTTCGATCCTTCAATTAGCAGTCTATGTCGGCGTGTAAAAGAAGGTGAAATAGGGCAGATTAAAGATATTCGAACAATAGTACGAGACAAAAACCTTCAACCAATAGAATATTTAAAAATATCGGGTATGTTGTCATCAAAGAATGCGGCCATCAAAGATGTAGAGCGCAGCGTGGACCACCTGTTAAGGTCTTTGATCCCGGTGCAAAAAGTCCTCAGTTCAATTCCCGGTGGAAAAACATAACATATCCGCTCTCTATTACTGCAATTTAATTGTAGGTGCAGTAGATGGCAAAGATCTCGTAGCCAGTTCCTATCAGGGTAACTCATGGCTGCAACGCACTGCAGCGTGTATTGTACTATTGTGTCTGATTAGAGCACTGACATATTGAAAAATGTTACTAATCAATATTCATGAGAGTGTACATTTAACGTCCAGTTTTCCAAACTGGGTGACTTGTGTTTGGCAGGTGTTAAATACATCTGACTGGGTGTTTTAATTACGTAACGCATAAAGGTTTTGGCATTATTGAATAGCTGCCTAGTGCTGTTATACGTTTAATTTCTATGATAATAATTATTATCATTTTCTTTATTCATCCCTGTTTTTCCTTTCTCTGCACTTATTCTTCCTTATGCCTACACTTTAGGGCCAATCACTCCCTCGCTATACTTCTCACTCTCTCCCCTCTGTCTTTTTGTCTTCCTCCCCTCCCCTCCCCTCCCCTGCAATCTCGAGAGCCCACCCGCTTCACCTCTTTTCATCCCTCGACTACTTGTCACTGCCTTTAAAATGAATATTCAAGATATTAAGAAACCCGTTTGACCTGATTGAATAGGCCTATGATAACAACAAGAAGTGCGAAATAGTTAATTGATAGAAAGTGACCTGGCAGCTACGCCACGTTGTTACGGATAATCAATTTATTTAAATGAGGCGCCTAAATTAAGGTGGGCGGTAAATAACTGTACATCGACGGTAAAGTGTGCTTTTGTGTGCTGGCGAAGACTCAATCACACCCGTGGGCTGTATGAGAACAAAAGGTACCTCTCGCTCATACAGCGTACGTCTAATGCGGGGCAATACATCTAAAAATTGTATTCACCTATCGCTCTGGTAATTAATCATGTTACATCACTACTTCTACGGCGAATAATGATGAATAAATGCAATCCTGCAATCGAGCGGTTAAGGCGTTGGACTGTGAATCCATGGGTCACGGGTTCGAATCCGAGGTCCGCCTGAGCTCGGCTGGCTCTTTGTGTCCTTGAGCAAGGCACTTCTCTCTACTTGCTTAGTGCTTTGGAGGGCACTTTAAGCCGTCGGTCCAGTGTTCATGTATTTCTGACATTAATGCAGTGTGCACGTTAAAGAACGTCACAGGCTATTCGAAAAGAGCAGGGGATCATCCCGGTACTGTTGACTGTACTTCAAAAATACACTCATCTACTCTAGGTTCCAGAGTAAAGTACAGTTATCTGTACGCAGTGCGCTAATACTCATATATATGAGGCCAGCAGACTAATATGGAAGAAGAAGAAGAAGAAGAAGAATAACAATACCCATGAGATTATGAAGACGAGGCAGATTTGCACTCTAGCCTTCAAAATACAAACATTTAGTGGCACAATTGTCCTTTTGTATGGATGCTTTGCATCTTAATTTTTATCTTACAGGTAGGCAAAACGTGTGGTGAGTATTTGTTTGAGTATTTCTTAATTTTATCTATTGCTTTATTCTTTTAAAAAGGTGGTATTTTTACCGATTGCGTTGTTCATGAGTTTGATCTCGTCGGCTGGTTAATGGGATGTTTACCGTCGGTTATTTACGCACAAGGCCATGCTTGGGTCGAAGAATTACGAGAATTTGATGACGTTGATCACGCCTTTGTTGTCATGAAATATCCAAGTGGAGCCATTGTGAGCATCGATGCTGGACGGGGAACAAAGTACGGCAATGACCATCGCATGGAGGTACACTGCATTAATACATTAATTAGTCACAACTGTGGCCACAGTCCCTGTCCTCCATTGCTGTTCTGAATTCTGCTGCCTTCAGTCCAGTGTCATCTCTCAGGATATAGGTCAAGGCTGGTCTTCCAGGTTTCCGTGGTACTAGGGTATCCAATGAACCATTTTTTAATTGTACGAGATCCTCACTTCTGGAACAATAACCAGCAAACCGGGTCATCTTCTTTCTTTGATCTGACGAGGCTTATTTTTGGAAGATCTCGATATGGAAGATTTACATGACTTTTTATTTTAATCGCATTGTGCAGCTTTGGAATCGGCTGAATTTTTTGTCCTTCCTCTTGGAGCTCTAACTGAAGATGCTCGAATTGCAGGCTTATTTAATATGGGATGGGGCTGTGATGGGTTTTTGGTTTTTTCCCCATAAATTGTTTTCTAAAGCTGGGATGGTCCTAGAGGTGATTTTGCACATGTTTGTCCCATTCTTTTCGCTGGCATTTTATTCTATTTACTTTGTCTTGAATAGTATGTGCAATATTTATATATAATATATTTGTCTTTGTAATTGTATATGAGCCTAATAAATAAATAAATAAATATAGGCTTAGGTTTTGCATTTGTCATAATGTTCCTTCCAGTGTACATTCAGAATAGCTCTTAGCATGCGGGTATAACCATTTGTGCATATTTAACCCATAATATAGGCATGTCCTTCATGTACCTAGAGAGCCAAGCCCGGGGAGCCAAGTCCTTTGAAGTGACATGGCGTGTTATTTATAAAAGGTTGGCCTATATGCGGTTTTCTATAGGTCAATATCAACTTCTGGGCGGTCAACTAAATCAATCCTCTACAGGAGGTGCCAGCACAGGGTCAAGTCAAAGTTTATATGGGGTCAAATATCAAAATTGCTCGAATCTTTTTAATCCCGAAGTATTTCTCTGGTCATAAGGATTCAGAAAAAGTATAGTTTGACCTACCTGTGACGTACGGTTCTTGAGTTATTAACAAATAGCATCTTAAATATTTCAGATACACGGAAGTAATGGAGTGTGTTTACAACGCGAAGCCGTGTACCCGACGTCTGTTGTTAGTTTAGGAGACAGTGGCGAGCTACGAGAAAACCGATACGCAGACCATTATACGCTGTGGAGAGATTCTTTCGAAGCCGAACTTGAACACTTTGTTAATGCCCTCCAAGGTAGGATTTTAAAATTTTTATTCATTTTTCTTTCTTTGTTTTTCTTTGATTTCCTTAACCATATTAACTGCTAAAGCTTGTGTTTTCTTGTTATTGGTTTTTGCAGGGAAAAGTGAAAATGTTGTTACGGCAGAAGAGTGCAAAAACATTGCCAAAGTTATTGCAGCTTGTAATGAATCACTGAAGACAGGCCAGCCCGTCAAGCTTTAATGCATTTATAGATATAGTCCTCTGCAAAAAATTCTTCTGTTGTCCGCCGGTGTGTTTTCCCGTTGTGACAGACATGTACAGGGTGTAACAATAAAATTTATACAATTGCATTTTGACTTCTCAGGAAAAACCTAAATAATGTATGGCACAAATGTTATATGCAATACAATCGGTAATATCTTGGCTAAAAGACGACGTTTAGTTGGTTTCTTTACTAGCTTGGGTTCAAAAGTTATGTCCGATTAATTAAATCGTCCAGAAAACGTGTTGGGCCACTTTTGCCATGTTTGCGCATATCAAGTTTGAACCGCTTATCGCGCATTAAACATCAAAGAACTGACACAAAACAATGATACGTGGTGTTTCTGCATATAATTAACATGAACTTAATAATAATATGATATTTCTTTCAAATAATCTTATAAAGTAATTTCTCATATCCCTGAGATATCATTGGTAAAACTGAGAACAGTTTTTGCATCAATAAGTACAAATCAATTTAAAATTTTGAAATTAAGTACTGGGCTTCTAGCTTTTCTGGGGGACCACTATTGCCAGCATTTCTGTTAACAAATTCTACATAATTTACTTCTCATAGTTCTATGTAATTGTATATGTCTTGATGGAAGACGTGAGCTTGGAAAATGAGCTATAAAGTAATTTTATGGTTTCTGCTTGACTCCATGTGTACCGAATGTCACAACCATAAAAATGCGCTCTTCCAACATGAATTGGGGTTGAAGTTGTTGAGCTGCAGCCACGATTTCTAGTAAATGAGGTTGTTATGTCACTGCTTAGTTGTGACTTTCAAAACTCAAGGAGATATTCTATTATGTAATCATTTCTACCACTTCGAATACCCCATTGTCATGATTGTTCAAAACTACCTATCATCAGAGCACCGTCTAACTGGTCCAGGGTTCAACTCTATTCAGTCAATTTTGTAACACTTAGACAAAAGTGGCCCAAGCGGTTTTAAGACTAGGTTACATAATTGGCCATATCTTCACTTGTATACCATCGATTTTATTGGAACAAAGCTTATCTGGTAGCTAAAGAAATTACCTTGATAGACATACAAATATCAAACCAAAAAATAAGCGGCATACTTGTGCCACTCTATTATCAAAATTGTACAAATTTTATTGTTACACCCTGTATTGTAGGTTGCTTCCTTCACCTTTAGCTGTCTTCGGGAATTTGTTCACCTTCTCGATGTCTTCTGGGGGAAATGTGTAGCTGCGGAAAAGCCGTTGCGTCGGTTATAAAGAAGTGTCCGTCTAGGATATGTTATAATTGGATATGTTTTGGTATAAACTCTTGCTAGCCCTGAGGGCAGACATATTAACTCTCTTCACGCCAGATGATGGTGGATGCGATATCGCGATTTTTGACGTCGCCATTGGATTAACATATAATCATGAAATCTTCACAAACAATTCTAAATTGGTTATGTGGTGTCAAAGCAAAATTATCTTACTCTAAAACCGTTGGGGTTCTGCAAAGTACCCCACTGCAAGTATGTTAATTGTCCATTTATAATCGCTAACCGTGTATTGTGAATGGGGCTGTCAGCCCTGTATCTTCGCCAGCCTCGTACGTCCGTGTTGCGTGTCCTAAGCCGCCTGCTTCACGCTGGTATCGACTGCAGCCGACATGTTACAAAAATCCTGATCATATTTGGAATCTACATGAAAATTGCATTAAAATGAGTACAAACAAACCTAGTATTGGTTCAGTAGTTCTTAAGATAGCTCTTGATATTTTGAGTAAAAAATATTAGTATTTTTTTCGTTGAAGCACATAACATGGATAGCACGCAGAACATTAAGATACAGAGTGATTCAAAATGATATAAACTCAGGTTTGTGGTGCTTTTGTAGGATATCTAGAAGGAATCGGCTGTAAATGAAAATATCATTGAGAAGAGCAGATTCTGAACGTTATTGTAAAAAAAAATGTTGTATTTGCTCGCACCAAACTCGAGTTATACTTATTTGAATGAAACCAACCGTTTTTGTAGCTGCACACGGTTTCAATTTAATACCATGCGTGTAGTGGAATGATTGGTATGGCGCTGTATTCAAATGCAAAATCCACGACGGTGCTGCAGTTTGTATGGATACTTGCCCGTAAAACATGGTAACTCTTATAACTGGCGTAATTCATAGTCTTCCGGATGGTTCGACTGTATTTCGGGAAGTGTTGCGAAGGGCGTTGCGTCTTGAGCTGCTGATCTTTGGGTCTACCGTATTTGCAACGCATGCTTTAACTCCAGCAATGTTTACTTGTGATCTAGCAGCTCGCGGTCTTCCGGACTACAGGGGCTATTTTAGGAGAAAAAAAGTCACTGCACGTTGGCGATGTAAAGTCTCGGTGATCAACCAGCGACGGAGAGGTTGGAGGGAGGGGGTGATGAAGGCAGGGCCATAGATACCAAAAAGGTCCACTTTGCGAGCATTGCGAAAAAAACATACTTTTTTATGCTTTTTCTGTCAAAAAGATCCAAGTTTGCCCAAATGCTTTCTTGGTCAAAAATGTCCTAATATGGAAAAAGGTCCAAAAAAGGTCCCTTTTTCAAAATCAGCCACCCCCAAAATAAATCCTGACTCACCCCTGGTTGAAGGGGAGTTCCCCCCTCGAGTTTTGGAGATTTTTAAAAAGCACCAATTTGAGTGACTAATTTTTGATCGTATTAGTTACCTGATTGAATACTTGACACTCTTGAATAATAAAGCAACACTAATCTGCAACATGCACTTGTTTACATTTATTTTGTTATTTTTTGAACACACAAAAAACATCACCCACGAGATGAGTACAAAAAATCTTCAACTTTCAACAAAAAATTACCATAACATCCAATTAAAAAAAAAAACCTAAGAAAATGATTTTAAGGGAAAATTACTGCAGTCCAACGCTGGCTCACTTGTAGGGATTATAGCACTATTTTTATTGGCCAGTTATCAATGTTGCGAGCTCAAACGGGTGGGGTCCGGGTATCCGCCTTATAATATTAGGTCCCCTGGTGGAGTCGAGGGCAAAGCCCCAGGTGGAGGCCCAGGGGTAGAGAGCTTTCCCTGCACTCAAATTCATGATTTAGGCCTATATAACTTAGAAAGGATAGAATTAAAATCTCTGATTTTTGAAGTAGTTCAAGATAAAAAATAGATTTTCAAAAGGGAAACAATTACGAAGTCGTTCCGATGACCTGTATAATGTTTGTATATTTTATCTCGGTATTACGAGCAGGGTGCAACTTTCCTCTTTTCCCCAGGATGTAAGTAAGTCACTGTCGTTGACGAATGGTGCGGTGCGTGTTGCCAATCTTTCATTAGCACGCATTTTCTTTCCATTATGAAGCTTAAATAGTCAAACATGAGGATTGGTGGGTCGCCCAGGGATATACGCCTAGGTCTTTTTGTTGCGATCGCCAAGCGTTGCCGCACCATCATCCCATAGAACATGCACGTTGGCAAATTGAAAGATACCATTATTTGTTCAGGTTGTAAACACGTTAACACTAGTGTCGTTAGCAAATCGTGGTATGAGGAAGTTGACGATACTAGCGGTGCACATCGTCATCATCCCTATATCTTCGTGTCAAAAATTGCCGTGATAGTACAGCGAATCCTCTCGTTTTTCAACAGCTACGCATCGCGATTTTGTTCGAGATAGGCCGAGCGACTCAGGCTAAGCATACCATGACTATCATATGAGATACAACAGAGTTTCTATATTCTACACATTATTACGATTTGTGCATGCTCTAGTACCCCATATGATGTTTCTATTACAAGAAAATCGATTTGTTTTCGGTATTAAACCAGGGTTTTGTTTCCAGTACACTCACTCGAAAAGCAATACACTAATTAGCGGGGCCTTGCAGCTTGCTGTGGATATCTTTTACTGCATTTTAAAAGTCAAGATTTTGAAATCCAAAGTAAAAATTGTGATATATTTAATTTTGAGAATTACAATTAATACTTTATAGGTATAAAGGAACACGTTTAGCCCATTCAGTTAAGTTCCAGGTGCAAGCCCTATAACACAATGCATATGTAAACTTTCTTTATCTGTGTCAATAATAGAATATTGATTTCAACGGAGTATTGAGCTGTATGGAAAAAAATATTTATAATACAGGGTGTTGACACTGTGCGGTGTGTATAAAATGCATTGAGGCCCTTTGAAAATTGGAGTTTTCGAGAAACATGAGGAAAAGGGTGATGAAGTGACCATACAGTAAGTGCTATAATTAAAGCATCCCTATTGAGTTTGTCAAAATGCATAGCAATATTTTAAGCACGGATTTTTAATTCTCACTGCACGGAATTGGGGTTTTCTACACGCGAATATAATAAAGTATGATTTTGGGATAATTTGAGAAGAGTTATGGCCTCGAGTTTCAAAATACAACAAGTGCATGTTTTTTGATTAAAAACTTCGATTATTCAAGATGCATCATTAATTTCCTGGCTATGATATTTAGTTGTTGAAATAAATTACATAAACATTTTGGCGGGATTATTTCCCGCCAAAAATAAAATGAAAAAAAAAATCAAAAAGAAAATGTAGCTAAGCTTAAAGGAGGATTTCGTGATCCTAGCATCCTCTTTTTATGACATTTTTCAGTAGATATCCACGAAAAAAGCTTATTTCCAAAATTTCAGTTGATTCCGATTTTGCGTTTGCGAGTTATGCATGATTATGTGTATTACACTGCAAATTTGGCGATATTTTTGCTAAACGAATTAATCTGCAAGAAATATTTGGTACATAAACATTATGTAGCCAGAGGTATCCAGTGGTGTAAAAATCTCAACTTTTTTGGGAAAAGTGGGGGATGAGGCTGTGGATCACGAAATGCCCCTTTAATTGAAAGGTCTCCACGCTTCATGGCTCTTTATTGGATGGCAAGGACGATGGTAGCGTGCTGGCTGATCTGTTGAAGGTAACGCACTACTAATTTGCACACTACACTAACATGTGTATGTGTATGTGTTATGCACAAGCTCACGTGCGTGTCAGGCTCTTACACTGTTCAGCTTTTGATACATGAGCTAGTATTCTCACATATTGTCTGTAAATTCATCCGCGTTTCAACAGACCTAAATTATCTTTTGCTGTTGAAATGATTGTTCTGGGGCACATTGCAAGACTGTCCTATTTTACCAATATATTGTGTCATCCTAAACTTGATTTGAAGTATGTCGTTGAAAAAGACACGGCAATGAATGGGTGCAAGTGCATTTTGGCACCTCATTTGATATGATAGCTCAGAAAACAATAAAACACCGATCAATTTAATGTAGGTCCAGATTTGAAAGTTGCACTAACAACAATACAAAAACACTCAGATATCATTACGCAGGTTTCCTTCCATTTTACTGAATAAAAATCAATAGAATTTACAGCAACTTTCAAATATTGGGTAACATTGATTTAAATGTACGCTGTGTCGTCAATATTTAGACAATTGCTATGAGGTGTCAAAATGCGCAGAAATAAATTCTGCTTCCATCCAACGCATTTTACGTGGAACATATCGCTAGTCTTGGTCCAAGTCTGTTTGAGCTCCTTCACAGGGAAAATATGCCACTTTCTGCCAGGTTGGCACTTGCCAACTAAATGCCACACGGCATGTACCAGGTTGGACATGAATATGCAAGGAGTCTGCATGGGGGGTCCTGGTGTTTTCGGTTCCGGGTCGTTTTGATTGTAATTACGCATTAATAAGTTTGTGCTATCATTTTGTGTTACTTTGCAAGATTTAAATTATTTTGTAACAAAAATGCATATTTAGATGGTTCCTGTGGTGGTTCCTGGTGTTTTCGGTACCATGTTGATTTGATAGTAATTATGCATATGTAGATGAGTGCTTTCAGGTGTTTTGTTATATGAATTTTCTGTTATGAGCCAGGAACCCTATTTGCATAACATTGGTGAATGTTACGTAAGAGTTAGGCGGGTTATACGAAGGTAGGCGCTAGGGCGTTGGCCAGTCATTGACTGTTTTCCTAGAGACCAGTGCACATCACGGATAGATTTAATTTTTTTTTAAAATTGTTAAAAGGTGGGTTTCAGCCCAAATTTAGCTTGTTGGAAGTCAATTGCAGATTCGGATTATTCTGGCTAGAAAGAAAAAAGTAACAGCAGGACTACGTAGCCATAATAAGTAAGTTGTGTTCGAGTTGTCGTGATTGGAGGTGATCTATTATAGTAAGTATGATATAGGCCTTGCCTGTCTAGTTGTGATACTAATCATGCTAATCGTGTCGTGTCGTGTCGGGTAGTATCGTGTTGGTGTGTTCAAAAGGTGTAGGTTACTTAACTTACTTAACACAAATTTTTCACGATAGGTTCTTGCACTGTCCATTGTCTCCTGGAAGAACGGTGTTCCCCTATTCTTAATATTTTTTATGTTCCTTTTAGTTAAAAGGGGAGGGGCAAATACGGGGAGGGCGGTATAGAAAATATTTTATTTACGTTTGAGGGTACCGAATTAGTAAATAATTTGTTAGACTAGCGGTCACTCGTCTTTCACTTGCCCTTAAAATATTCAAAATGGCTGATGTACTGTACAGGTTAAAATTCGTTGAAAAAACAATGTTTTGACATCTTTATGTGATGCAAATGCCACCATTTTTGTCTAAAATGTAGAAGCAAAATATACAAACAGATTGACTTCCGTCAATGTTTCATCACTTGGCCTTCAAATATTCCAAATAGCTTCCATTTGAACTGTACAGGTTAAAAATCGTTGAAAAAAAATCATTTTTTGACATCTTTATGTGATGCAAATGCCACCATTTTTGCCTAAAATGTATAAGAAAATATACAAACAAATTAACTTCAGTCAATGCTTCATCACTTGGTCTTGCTCATGTTGATCATCAGCCCACTTAGTTACTTCCATTGTTGAGCGCTTGTAGCATAGACTCCAGATCATCGGGATTTTCTGCAAAGATTATGATATCATCTACAAATCTCAGGTGGCTTATCCACTCCCCATTGACGTTGATCCTTTTCTTTTCCCAGTCAAGTTTTTGTATGTCGGCTTCCAGAGCTGCGTTGAAAAGTTTTGGTTACATGGTATCTCCCTGTAGAACCCCGAGGTGAATGTTGATCATAGTGCAGTTACGTCCACGGCAAATTCACCGTGACCTTTCCAGCCATAAACCCGCTTATTGAAGATTAAACCGATATAATACTAAACCATTATATAGTAATCTATTGTCCAATGCAAATTTATTACCACATGATAATATTAATCCAATGAGTGACAGAATTGTCCGCTACGGACGACTAATCCAATCGATAATGACGCTATTGACATGTACGAGCGGAGCTCCACTGACCGAGTTTTGGGGTATTTTTCACTGGTTTGCAGCTGTTTGCTGTCATTTGTGCCTGGACACCTCGAATAAGCCGTAAAGTCCCCCTCTAGTCAATTTTACCTTTTTACATATTTGCAAAGAGCATGTTTCAGGGATTAAAATGATACCTCAATGAACTTCATATGACAATCAAGTTATGGCTTGTTATAGGTTGTCATGAATCAAAACGCGAAACCGAGAAAAACGTGTTCAAAGTTAGGGAAGTAAAATGACCATTTTTGAAATGAAAACCAGCATATTTGCATAGTAACCAGTATTGTCCTTACATCCTAATTGCTTCAAATTTGACAAAGACACGTTATGAGTATTATTACAATAATAAAACAAGATTGAGACTGATATTTTATTGTTTTGCATATTTATTGAGCTGTTAATTAAGCACTGTTGTATGTTTGTTTTATCTATTTTTTTCATCAGACGGGCCTCAGAAAATGTAGATTATTTCATATTTCCACTTATTTCTTTTAAATAAAACTTTGTATGTGTTTAGAAGAAAGCTTAAACATTTCAAATCTGCAAAAATCTCAACTTCGCCAAAATATGAGATTTGCATATATTTTCACCTGTAGCTCGAAATGAAGTTTGCCGAGTTTACGGCTCATTCGCCGCGTCCAGCCACATTTACTCATCAAGGCGGACCACCGTTATTATAAGGACTATGCTAATTATTTAAAGATTGACATGTAGAGAATAAGCCATACTTGATTGACATAAAGTACTAAATTTGTACCTATTACGGTTTTATGACACCAATCTTCCAAATACGACCAAACCATGGCTGCCCGGTGAAGCAAAATGTGCATTGGAATAACATGGCGAGTTTGGATAGATAGTAGGATTTCTTTTTCATAAAAATGTATGTTCCCCCTTTATTAAAGCTTGTACCGGGTTGAAAATTCAGATATTTGGAAAAGAATAAGTAATTGAAACATAGAGCAAGTACTAAAATCATAGCTTTTATACTTTTTGATATATGACGCTAACTAGTTCATCCCATATAGCTACAACACAGCGCTACCAGTAGGGTTCAATTGCCTATTGTGAGTGCCCCTGTGTTGTGTGCATACATGTAGTTAACAATAACTGCATGATATTTTGTTGCTCTCAGAGTGTAGGCGGATAGTAGCTGTTCCTTTGCTGTATATTGTAGTATATTTTGCCTAAAGGGTCAGTCCATGTCAAAACAGACTGAGTGTACACCCATCCTCTTGGATTTTGCTCTCCTTTGGCTCAGCGGTACCTTTCATGGATCCCTAGGCAGTGGTAGAAGTGGAAGAATAATTATGTGTGCTTGGGTCCGATTGTCAAAATGGGCTCCCGGGAATGGGCTACGGCTGCTTTGATGAAGTTGGAAGAGGAGTGGGATCGTGGTGGGGTGCTTTTGGAGACTTAAGTGAGGTGATGCAGAGCAATATACCATTATGTCTTAAAAAACCAGTGTTGGCAGCCATTTTGGATATTTCAAGGTCAAGTGATGAGACATTGATTGAAATTAATCAGTTTGTGTATTTGGCTGATATCTGGATGCATTTTAGGCGAAATGGTGTATTTGATTCACATAAAGATGTCAAAATATGTTATTTTGATGATTATTTGTACACGTGGTGATTTTGGGCGCCATTATTAATAGTTATTATATACCATGTTAACTGTATTATTGTTTTATCATTGACAAAATGTGACCAAGTCATGATTACTAAAATTTGCAGGATCTATGGTGAAACGGATTTCAATTCAGGTCATAGAGATGAGATATACCACTTGTGAATCGTGACCTATTTCAGTATCAATTCCCGGATATCGATGTTTCCAGATTATAGCATGGTTCATGGTGCATGAACCATGCTATATTATTAAAATACCCAGCAAACACAAAAACGTTTTAAAAACGTTTTAAATAAGTTATATTTTGGCTTTTGGTTTAGGTAAAAACGTTTTAATAACATTAAAATGTCGGGTTATATAAAGGTTATGATAACGTTTTTAAAACGTTTTGTATGAAAACACACTACAACAATATTTTTAAATGTTTTCAAAAAATGTTATTGTAAACTAATTTTGCAAAAAAAGTAGGTAATGGTGAATCCAACGGACGAGGACACAAAACACATCAAGGATCAATAAATGATACAAGAGGATACCTTGAATAAGAACAACAGGAAAGAAAAAAGCAAGGTACACCACCTTGATGTGGGGAAACAAGTAAAATGCAGACTAGACAGTATGCAGGGGGACAAAAACAGCAAATGTAGGCAGAAGAAGTAGGCAAAGTTCGATAGCCAAATTTTACCAGTTCCAAGGCCCACAGAAGTAAGTGCTGAACCTGCAAAAACAACAAGGATCAATGGTAATACAAAACTGCACTAGAACAAGTGATGAAAATCATTGTGCATATAAACAGACATGCTTAACCAAACATCCAGAGTAGGCACAAAACAGGCAAAGTTCGATGGCCAAAAATTGCCAATTCCAGAGCCCACAAAAGTGTCAGGAAAACAGTACACTGGAAGTGATGAAAATCACTGTGTACATAGCAGTCAAACACAGACAGACAAAAAACAACCGACGTTTCGAGCAGATAAACTGCTCTTCTTCAGGGACAGACAACAAAATATAAAGCAAACAACAAAAACTACATGCTGTAGTTTAAAAACAAATTCAAGTCAAAAATTGAAGGCAAGTTCAAATTGAAATAAAAAAAAAAAAAGACAGCAAACTCAGAGCAAAATAAGTTGTGTCTTCTCTCATTGAGAGCAAATTCACTACAAAGTTAGACTGGGAAACACTATATGTAAATAAGCAACACCACAGGACAATAGGGTATTGTCCTAATTGACAGGAAGTGAATGTCAAGTGGGGTCGCAATCAATAGAGGTTGTAGAGAATGAATAGATAGGATAAGTGGACTAAATGTCACTCAAACTGCAATATTATGAGAAAAGTAATGCATATTAAATAAAGAACAAATAATGTTTATAGACCTACACAATACATGTATAGTGAAAAATAAGCCAAAAATTGCTGGATAAAACACAAGTAAATGAAGGTCTCAAATATTAAAGTGTAATATGCATACTGAAAAGAAGGGGAGGTAGAAAAACAGAGAAAGTAAGAAAGCATGTGGTCCATGCATGATAAAATTTAATTTCAGTGCATGTACAGATATAGGCCTGCGGATGAAAGTGATAAAGCCAAAAATCACTAAAACCAAAGCACAGTGAAATACTGTTGCAAATTGACATGAAATATGCCAAAATAGGTAGTGATACAGGGACTGCTAAAAGCTGGAAAAATATTAGCAAGCAACGAGGCCTACAATAAGAAAGCCAAATGTGAATTGACACATCAAACATATAGGCCTACATGTAGGTCCAGTAATAAATGCTAACAAGATCCATAGGCCTAAAGATACACTGGCATGTTAATCTTTAACATTTAAGCCAAGTGGTTGGGTTGTCTGAAGTTTAGAGATCCAGTCTTTCTCAAGTTTCTTTCGCATGAAAGTGTCAGTCTTTGGGGGTTTGTCAATACACATGACAGTAATGTGATTTGCAGAATGTCCTGGGAGGTTGAAATGTTTAGCTACTGGTGTATTTCTGTTAAGACGAGCATCGGCACAATGCTCAGTCAGTCTGGTTTCAGGCTACGACCAGTCTCTCCCACATACTGCACTTGACAATTAGCACATGTGATAAGGTAGACCACATTCTCACTCTGACAACTGAGGTGTTTGTGGATGACATGACTTTCCCCTGTGGAAGAACTAGTGAAAGACGACCCTTTCTTGGTGTGTGCGACTGGTGAGCCACCACCCCATTTAGGTTTAGAGTGGATCTCATGATTACATAAAGTACATGAGCCACATGCAATCGAGCCTCTGGGAGGAGGTTGGGCTGGAGGTAGGGATGAACGTACAATCATGTCCTTGATGTTAGCACTTCTCCGATAAGCTACCATGGGTAGGTTGGGAATAGCCTTCTTACATCTATCTGAAGAATGCAAGATACGCAAGTGTTTGTGAAGTATCTGAGAAAGTTTGGGAAGCGAAGGATGGTAAGTGATGACCAGTGGAATGCGTTCTGGATTATCAGAGTCTGGCGTCTTAGGCTCGAGAGCATCAGATCTAGGAATCTCTAGAGCTTTGTTGATTTGTCTGTTGATAACAGAACCAGGATAGCCTCTGGCCTTTAGAAAGCATTCAAGTTCAACTTTTCTCTTCTGAAGTGTCTCAGGGGAGGAGCAGATGCGTTCAACCGGAAAGCCAAGCTGTACGGGAGACTTGACTTGGTATGCTTGGGATGACAGGAAGTCCAGTGAAGAAACTGATGTGAATCAGTGGGTTTAGAGTACAGGTCCGTGTGGAGAGTATCATCTCTGATGGATACCAGTACATCTAGGAAGGGTATTTCCTTGGTTGAGGATTCAGAGGTAAACTTGATAGTTGGATGGAATGAATTGCAGAAGTTGACAAAGTGCTGAAGTTCATCAGGTCCATGTGTCCACAGAAAGAAAATATCATCGATATATCTCATCCACATGAGGGGTTTCTTGGAGATTGAAGAAAGCAGACGTTCTTCAAGACAGCCCATGAAAAGACAGGCCATAGAGGGCGCCATTTTCGTTCCCATACTGGTCCCAAATATTTGCTTGTAGTTTGTGCTGTCAAATGTGAAATTATTGCAAGTAAGAACAATTTCCATGAGGTCACAGAAAGCATCAAGTTGGTCAGGAGAGTAAGTGGGTTCAAGAAAAGAACGACATGCATCTATACCCTCGTTTGCCGGGATATTGGTGTATAGGGCTGAAACATCCATAGTGCAAAGTATGGTGTTAGGCGCAAGGGGCCCATGTGCGTTAACAGCCTTTAGCTTGCGAAGGAAATCCATGTCATCCTGAACATACGATGGCAAAGTAGAGACATGTGGTTTGAGATGGTGGTCAATGAAAAGAGAAACCTTCTCTGTGACGCTGCCATTGGCACTAACTATTGGACGACCAACTGGTATAGTGTCAAAATGTTTGTGGATCTTAGGTAGAGTATAAAATCTACCTGGTTTGGGACGTTTGGGTGTGAGTGCAACCTTGTGATCATGATCTATAAGGTCCACCTCCAAGGCTTTGTTAAGACCTTTACACACACGCTTTTCAAATTCAGGGGTAGGATCATGGTCAAGTTGTTGGTAGTGATCAGAGTTGTTGAGTTGTCTTAAACACTCGTGAACATAACTTTCCCTGTCTTGAATGACAACTGCAGAACCTTTATCAGCCTCCTTGATAACAATAATACTATAATTTTTGCAAAATATTGTGTCAATACTTAAATAACATTATGTTAAAATATTTGAACCCAGGAAACACAGAAATGTTCTTAAAATGTTTTTTTCAAAACCTTTTAATAACATTTAAATGTCGGGTTATATAAAGGTCATGAAAACGTTTTTAAAACGTTATTGAAAATATTTTGGGCAAACATTTTTCGCAAAATATTTTTTCAACCCCAAAATAACATTCTGTTTAGAATGTTTTGTATCAAGTTTTCAAGAATGTTTTTGGAATGTTATTAAAACGTTTTTACACCCTTTATATAACCCGACATTTAAACGTTTTCTGTAAAACATTTTCGTTTGCTGAGCAGTAGATTATCAAAAATGTTTTTAAGGTTATGAAAACGTTTTATACTCTTAATATACCCTTTATATAACCCGACATTTAAACGTTTTTTGACAACCTTTTATAACCTTTTGCGAATGATGACGAAAACGTTTTGTGTTTGCTGGGTAGTACGTTCCACAATTTGTTTGGAGTATAGACCTTTATTTTTGTGCAGGTACAGTAATTAAAGCCTTAATGTACGATCTTTTTAAATTTTTAGATTTTTCTTTTTTCGTTCTAAAATGATAATATGCAATCATTATGAAAGTTCCTAATACATTTGGACGCGAAAAACATTGGGAATTTGCAAAGAAACAGCATCATAAACTTCACCTCTATCACTCGAAACATCTCGCACTATTTGGATTAGGACAGCGAGTGCGGCCTCATAGTTAGTCTCCTACGCGGCCAGTTTGGTTACGCTCCCTCCACATGTGGAGGGAGCGTAACCAAACTAGTTTTGTACGAGACTACGGTTTGCGATCGTGGCCGACATAAAGTCATAATCTAAAAAAATTATGACTTTATGTCGGACCAACAGAAAATCGTCCCGTTTTACTACAAATATGACGAATTTGACAGTTTGCTCATAGATTTAAGTTAGAACATGTGTAAGTATTACAAATATGCCAAAAATCGGTTTTGAAAAAATAAAGGTAAATTCTGAAAAAGATCGTACATTATGACTTTAACGATCACTGCGGCCTCCGCGGGCGCATAATTCCGTTACCCTATTTCAGACAATGGTCAAGTCCAATTCTCGTTTAACCTTTGAATTTTATACACTAATAGTATGTACCTCAAACAACGTGCAAGGGCATGTAAACATGTTTAGTGCAAGGGCAAAAGTCGGTGAAGCTATTATATTAAAGTACGGTGATATATACGGTGGTGATATATTATAGTATATAGGAAGTTAATCACAATCTATACACAGTACAAGAAGAGGTCGCATGATCGAAAGCTCCTTTGATAGGAAAAACCGCAGGTATGTAACGTCCTAGATATGGGGATTTGTAGGCTATGCCTAATAATGGTTAGGGGTGGTGCAATAATTATGTGTACTCCCGGGGTGGTGAATTATAGGGGGGTGGAAGGGCAAAGATTTTTGGCAGGCCTAAAGTTTTTTTTTTTTTTTGGGGGAAAGCATTTTTGGCAGGTCGAAAGGGATCAAGATTTTTGTCACAGATATTTTGGGCATCGTTTCTATATTACACCCTAAAAAAGTGTAGGAAAACATTAGGAACACGTTCAAATATGCAAATATGCAGTGATGATCAATTTGGCAATATCTAGTAATACTTGATTCAACGTTCTGTGCATTAATTGAGAGTGTTGACAGTCCATTCTCTCAAAGCTGGCAATATTCATCTCATGTTTCTAGGTCAAATCTGTCTCGTTCGATTCGAAGGAACTCACCGCTTACAGTTGGTTTTTGCGGAATATCAATTTTAGCTTGCCAATGACATGATGTTGTCCGAGCAATATATATGCCCTTTAAGCAAAGTCATTATTCATTGAATTTATAACTGTATGACAAAACAGGCGAAAATAGTAACTTTTCGCACAAGCTTTGCATTTTAAAGAGAATTGGCATTGCTCATTGAAATGAAGCTAGTATATGAACAATGTAAGTGTGCTCTTTCATTTAATGACATAAAATTTGAAAAATATTTTAAGTATCACCTGAAGTTTTCACTTTTAAAACCTACATTTTGGTCAAAATTGTGCGTGAATAGGTTGTTTTGAACAGATTTACCACGTTCGCCTTACTATAAACATTGTATTGCATCATCTGTTGACGTAATGAATAAGAGTGTTTTTAGCGGGAAGTGTTAGCTTTCGTTAGATATAAAAAAAAGTCTGATCGGATGAAGGGAACACTTGAGGTTTTGAAAAGAACCAATCAAAGATTTTTTCATTTTTTCATATCATTTTGCAAAAGTTTCTAACTTCTGAGGGGCACATCCCCTCAGACACCCCCCTGCGTCGCGTTTCTATGTCATATTGGGTCCGTCTATTGGGCGCCCCACTTTTATACGCCTTGCTACGCGCCTGATCATTGCCATCCATAACATCCTTTGGCCATACTGGGCCCAAGGATGTATTCCAATAGGCCCAATTGATATCAATAACTAGGTTTCAATTGTACAGTTCTTTCCCTGTCACCTTGGTCTGGGGCGGACATTTTAAAAACGAATTTAGAAGAGCAGCAACGATATCACTTGCATTACATTCCAGATGTTAAATCTACATCATATGCAAAATTTGAGGAAATTCGCACGAGTCCGTTTTATTTTAGGGCCAATTGTTTATAACTGGTCTTTACATGTAGCCCTATGGAGAGAGTGTCCGTTGAGGGCGCTATAACCCCCATTTTAGGAACAAAAATGTGATTAAAAAAAAACGGACTCGTGCGAATGTTCTAAAATTTTCAGAGTATGTAGTATGAACATGTAGAAATATAGTCAATTAGTTGCCTTACCTGCTCTTCTCCCAAAAAATAAAAAGTCCTATACCTCAATGATAATGAAACCTAGGTGAGCTCCCATTTCTGTAATAGCCAGGCGGTGTCATAATCACCACCGTATAGGACGCACGTTGGCAAAATTAATAGAAATTGTTCAGAAGTTGTATTGGTTGAAAACACTGTCGTGAGCAAAGAGGGGAGGCTGACGATCTACTTGCGGTTCCCAAACTATTTCTAAATGCATCAGACCCTATGAAAGAGACCATACAGAAGGCTCTATTAAGCCTTCCCTATAAATATTTAAAGCACGGAATTTTAATTCTCACTGCACGGATTTTAAATCTCACTGCACGAACGTGTCAGGAGGCACGTTAAAATAGCCCCTGAAGTAGAATCAAGGCTAAACGGAAGTTTGACCAGTTAATGTAGCTAAAAAAGATTTGTTTGGTTTTTAGGAAATTAATGGTATTTAGGAATTCAAAGGAAGAATTATACAACCCTCAACTGAAGGCCTTATTTCAGCTCATCCACGTTTCTTAACTGTCTTTTATTTGCAGTTGAAATGGATCGGAAACTTGGAATTGCCATGATTGGTCTCGGACGACTAGCAAGATTTGCACATTTTCGCAATATTTTGTGCCATCCTAAACTTGATTTGAAGTATGTCATTGACATTGACACGACAATGGCTTCTAATTTCATAAAACAGTATCGAGATGACATTAAGGTTTTGCCACCGTCTGATCTGCAGACTGTTCTTGAAGATAAAAGGTAATTTTTCAGACAGCCATTTCATGTGTGTGCGTGAATATACAGTAAGCCAAAAAATTAAGGTACCAGTTGTGTTCACCCCTGTATATCCTAAATAAAGACATGTCAAATTTGTTGAATTTGGTTGAGAATTAAAGAAACGGTGATCTAAAACCTACTGAAGAGACGAAATCAAAAGTTGCTCTTTTGTGTTCTAATCAATGAAAGCATGACGCTAGTTTTAACGTGCTAATCAATGGAAGCACAGCGCTAGTTCCCTTGTTCGCGAACGCTTTGTGTATATAGCGCATGCAATGGAGGAAACTGCAACTTTTAAATTGGCATCTTCCTTGGGGTTTTGGATCATCGTGTCTTTATTTCTTGAACAAATTCAACAAACGGCGTCTTAAATTCGAGGTAAAAGATGCAGCTATTGGCTGGTGGTTCCAATTATGACATATTTGTCTTTGTTTAGGATATACAGGGGTAAAGATAACTGGTACCTTAATTTTTTGGCTTACTGTAAAGAGCGTTGTGGTTGTGGTGGTGGTAGAATCGGTGAGTGTTGTGGGAGTGTGGTTTATTTCGTTTCATATTTCCAGATAAACGTTTATTCAAACGTTTTAAAATGTCATGTTATATAAAAATCGTGAATACATTTTGAAAAAGTTATTGTAAAATATTTTGGGCGAACATTTTTGCAAATTATTTTGTCAACAGTTCAAAAATGTTTTACACTGCAAATATTTGAATACATGAATTCATTTTCAAAAGTCACTCTCTAGCAATGAATGTGTTACAAGTGGACTTTTATACATACTGGATTTCAATCAATGTGTTACAAGACTCACATCCTGGACTTAGGAGGTTCTTTCATACATGCTATTTTCACATGCTCAGTACACTCTTGTTCCGGCAGTTAACAGTCGCCAAGTATAAGAAGAAAAGTTTAAGATTTGTAAACAATTAATGTTCAAAGGCGTGATTTTGCGCTTAATCTGCCAAGTTTAACGTATGTTAAAAGACTGTTAAACTCGAGCGTATAAAGGTGGTTATTTGTTGTTACGTTAAAAGGCGTTAAACTGTGTAATGTTAGTGGAATTGTACTTTACCTGTTTAACGATACATCTCGCGCCACGGAATTTTAACCAATTATTGTTTAAAATGACAAAAGCAAATGGCGGCCACGAGTGAATGCTGGTCGTGCTGCTTATGGTATCCTGAAACTTCGTTCAAATAGGTAGGTTTGAGTCAATCAGGTTGCATCAAGTTATGCATAGACATCATTGAGACATAAAGGATGGATATTGATGCGTTCATTTGCTAGATTTAACAACGTCATTGGGATTGACATTCTAGCGATACTGTACTGTACTGTTCTACGTGCACGGCACATGTATATCACCAATGTGTGTACCGCGATGTTCAGTTTTGGGCATACGCACAATAGCTTACAATGTAGACGAGATGCATTGAAGTATCGGTATGCTGGATACCGTATCGAGTGTGTGAATTTATTAGCGTTGATGTATTGTATTTTAGCATTGTATCATAATGCATGCGAGAGAGAAAGGCTTACTAGATTTTAATTTTTTTTACTCGGATACATTGCCTGGATACATAGCGGGTTGAACTGATAAAAAAAACTTTATGCATGAAATTGTATTTTTGAACGAATCTCACAGTTGAACAAGATCTGATGACTTCAAATCTATCATGAATTATGTTTCAGTATAAAAAATTTTTAAAAAGAAAGAAAGAAAGTCCCAATCATAATTAAATCCAATACAACCATTGATTAAGCAGTTGTATTTCTTAAACAATCCTTAGATAAAATAGAACATATAAATCATTATCTGTTTAGAGTTATTAAGCAAATATTGATTAAAAGACCTTAAACAACCTAGTTGGTTAAGCACTTAAACTTGAAGCTGGTTAAAGTGCTATATGCATTTATTGGTTTAAAGTTTTAACCAACTATTGATTTGAGCCTTAAACAACAAGAAAATTAAGGGCCCTTAACCAATATTTCGACGAGAGGACCACGTAACTAACACGAGTTTAAGATTGATTAAGATTGTTTAAGACTTTTTTAATTGGCGAAATAAGAGTGTATAGACACAGAGGATGAATTTGAGTTGTTCTTTCATACATATAACAGGCCTATGTATAGCAACAATTTCCCATGCTTAACTCAATTTGGCCAAAGTATAGACTTGGGTGGGTTTTGTATTCATATATTAATTTGTTACACAACTGTTGAGTAAAAGTGAACACAGCAATAAAATTAGTGAATTCAACTTAGTTTTTTGTTTACAATGTATGAATGTTTTATTAAAACGTTTTTACACCCTTTACAACCCGACATTAAAACCATTTCTCTAAAACGCGTGTTTGCTGTGATTATCATGATTTTTAAATAAATACGACTGTGTATCTGCAAGCGTGGGTGAGTAGTGTCGCAGTGAGAACTGTTTTTGTCATACAAAAAGAAGACATCGGGGAATTTTTAATTAGTTTTTGTTTGTTTTATATGAACTCAGCAAAGACCTAGACTGTTACGGCTCGCATTATCCGTATCCTCGGTCTACGTCGTACTGGTAAAAGCTGGCCAAATTCTACAAACCTTTACGTCTTTCAGTTAGATTTACGTCCTGACAATCCCTTTCCAAGTCTGATACCAGTCTTGAACAGCACTAAGGCTTGCTTAAACATGTGACAAAGAGAGGTAGCAATATCTTATAGGGTTATACCATGCGCTTTATGTCTGGACAGCTACCAGCGCAACGAAAATGCGTTTTTCAACGGATAGGGCCCTATTCGTCTAGCATATCAATGGCTCAAAACTCCTCATGTTTGATTGCTTTTTGAACAGTTTAAGTTTCCACCGACCATCGATGACGCTTACTCGTTAATTCGATGTATTTTCTTTGTGGACAAAGACGGATATCGGGTGATACGTCTTCGTTGGTCAGAGACCAGCCGTAACTTGTGTATCATAGCGTATGGGACAACGCGTCCTTTCTATTGATTTCCCCCAACAAATTTAAATTGTCAATTTCAAACGTCCTTGAGGCGTTACATGTGGAAGTTTGCATCAAAGATGCTAATCGCAACCTCTAATTTTATACGGCCGATCAATGGACAATCTGCACATGTTGATATACCCCTTCTGCAACATTTGCTATAGGCATAATAGAACTGTTAATTTTGATCGCATTTTCAGTGTTGACGCTACCTTTATATGCACACAGGCAGATTCTCACGAGGAATACATCAAAGCCAGTCTGAACGCAGGTAGGTGATTACCATGTATGTAAAGCTCAGGTAGCTGTGACAGTCAGGCGACTCTTTTTGCGAATCAGTGCTAGTTTAGTTACTCCACTTTGAGAGTCATTTGACTCCATTCTGGCTGACAATCATGTAAATCTCTGTATTCGAATTCGAGAGAACTCATGCGTTACTAGATTTAAGCAAAGCGACGAATCACAAATCGGCATTTTGACTCATAACGAACATGTCCAATTTTCAGGTAAAGGGGTCTTTTGTGAAAAACCATTGACGACCGATGAAGCCTCCACCCAGTCGTGTTATGAAGAAGCAGAGAAAAACGGACGTATATTGTTTTGTGGTTTCTGTAGGTAAGAATGTATAGCCATTTTAACAGTGGAAGATAAGAAGGGGGAAAGAAGAAGAGGATTCGGTACGAGTTAAAACGCGGAAGTTCATTTCTCGTTGTGTTGATGCTGAAGAAGATGATGGAGCTAGATATTCAACGATGTTGTGTAATGTGCATTATTGTAACGAGAATAAAACATAACAGCATTATACAAAACAATGTCTCAAAAGGTGTTGTATTTGTTAACATGTTATGTTTTACTTATGTATCCCAAATTTGCATTTACAGCATTGACCAACAGTGTCATAACGCTGAAACTTATTTTCTTTTGCATTTGCAAGTGGCAGACTTTAGCCCCGGACTTAAGCCTAAAATTTACGTACGTGTGTACAACAATGCTGTGCCTACTGCTTCAATAATAAAACCGATTTATCCCGTATTGCAAGCACAGTTACCATTGTATTTTGAAAGTACATTTTGTTTTAAGAAAGAAATACCCATTTTCATGAAATTTTGTTTTCTTAGAGAATATATTCCCATACTTATTTTTTGAGTTTCGAGCTAATTTTCGGAAATGCAAATTTAGACCGCTACGCTATATATACAATAATCAGTCTTGAGTCAAGTCTATCATCGTCAGGCTAAAACTCTTTAACGACTTAAAAAAAAAGACTATCGATGAAGACTGTCCAAGATGGCGAACGTCAGGTAAAATATATTCCTAACATATTGAGATAATACCTCAGCTACTTGGTATACTTTACAATATGATAGAAATGAAAACAAATCCAAATGTTCGTCATTTTTCAGCATTTAGATTTTGTTTAATAATGACAAACTATGCATCACCTCTTCCACAAGGCAATCTCTTACGTAATACATAGAATCACATGTTTGCTTGAGCAATGAACATTGGATATGTGTGAGTGAGTTGACATGCACAAATCATGTAACATGATATTATGCTTACCTTTGCTAGTGAAGACTGAAAACAATTCGTGGCGGGCTGATGCAAAAAAACGAAAAACTCAGAGTTTTAATTAATTCCAAACTGTTTTCGTTTAATTCGTATCACAATATACAGAATGCTTGCCTATCAGTTAATACACCCAGCAAACACAAAAACGTTTTAAAAACGTTTTAAATAAGTTATATTTTGGCTTTTGGTTTAGGTAAAAACGTTTTAATAACATTAAAATGTCGGGTTATATAAAGGTCATGATAACGTTTTAAAACGTTTTGTATAAAACACACTACAACAATATTTTTAAATGTTTTCAAAAATGTTATTGTAAACTATTTTTGCAAACATTTTTGCCAAATATTGTGTCAATACTTAAATAACATTATGTTAAAATGTTTGAACCCAGCAAACACAGAAATGTTCTTAAAATGTTTTTTCAAAACCTTTTAATAACATTTAAATGTCGGGTTATATAAAGGTCATGAAAACGTTTTTAAAACGTTATTGAAAATATTTTGGGCAAACATTTTTCGCAAAATATGTTTTCAACCCCAAAATAACATTTTGTTTAGAATGTTTTGTATCAAGTTTTCAAGAATGTTTTTGGAATGTTATTAAAACGTTTTATACCCTTTATATAACCCGACATTTAAACGTTTTGCTGTAAAACATTTTTGTTTGCTGAGCACTAGATTATCAAAAAATGTTTTTTAAGGCTATGAAAACGTTTTATACTCTTAATATACCCTTTATACAACCCGACATTTAAACGTTTTCTGACAACCTTTTATAACCTTTTGCGAATGATGTCGAAAACGTTTTGTGTTTGCTGGGCAGTTAATAGCATTAATTATTTCAACGAATTACATATTAACATAATTAATTTTAATGCTAAAAAGATCACAGAACCCATAAAATATTTGTAAAAAACTTTTTTTTTCTGTTCACAGACGTTTCGACCCTTCAATTAGCAGTATTCATCGGCGTTTCAAAGAAGGAGAAATAGGACAGGTTAAAGATATTCGAATAATAGCACGAGACAAAGTCCCTCAACCAATAGAATATTTAAAAACGTCGGGTATGTATTAAAAGATATCGCAACACCAGATGAAATGTGAATATAATTCAAATGCAATTAAATCTCAAATTTGACATGGTCAAAGGCAAAATTGGCAAATAAGCCAATAATTCCAGCAGGTGCGTGCCCGTAGCAAAAGCCTCAGGGGCCCATTGACAAGGAGCAGTGCAGGGCCCTTTTAGCATATCCTTTATCAGCTCTTTCCCCCTTACTTAATTTTTTGCTTTAGCTCGGGGCCCCTAAACCCTCGGGGCCCATGGACTTCGTCCACCCTATCCACCCACTTGCTAAGCCCCTGAATTCCAGAAAAAGATGATGACAGTATATACTAGCTGGGGGTGTAAACCCCCCAGCTAGGTAAAAAACCGACAGTATGTGAAATGCAAAATTTTAAAAATCCAACATAACAACATGAACCTAATTAATATCTAATTAGACCATATATAATATTGAAATTTGTTGTACATTTTATTTTGATACGTATGACACATATCTTGAAAAGTCATCTTAACTGAGAAATTCAAGATGGCGTCCAAGATGGCTACCATTTTCTATTTTTCTCAAATCGTTGGAACCAGACATGATAGAAATCTTACCAAAATATACTATTAAAACATAAGTTTTTACACCCCCACATACATATACATTTGGGTGTTATAAACGGGCCCTTATAAAATTTCTTATAGGGTACCTGTAGGGAATACCGGACAGTTGGGAATACCGGACACTTACGTGTTTCACTCCTTTTATGCAGTGTCATCTGCTTGTTTTGCACCCGGGTTTTGCATTTCACCGCAAAGATGCTGTGCTGTATTGAGCATTATTATTAAGTTTCTCTTTGGCATGTTTGGTGGATACATTGCACCAAAGGGCAAGCATGAAGACATATTTTAATAAAAATATTATGTTTGAGTTGTTACTTGCTTTATTTCATTTTTACTTAAGGTGGTATTTTTGTGGATTTCGCTATTCATGAATTTGACCTCGCCGGCTGGTTTATTGGAGGTTTACCGTCTGTTGTTTACGCACAAGGTCATGCTTGGGTCGAAGAATTACGAGAACTTGGTGAAGTCGACCAAGCCCTCGTTGTCATGAAATATCCAAGTGGAGCCATTGTGACCATCGATCTTGGACGTGTAGCAAATTATGGCGCTGACCATCGTATGGAGGTATACATTAAATTAAAAACCCTTGTTACAAATTTACCACAAAACATTATTCATGATATTCCATATTACAAACATTGTATATTCTAGCCATGTTTCTAAATCAGAATAGGATTGGGTCATCAAGGTCATGCTTACAAGCGAGTTAACATGCAAGTCTTGTTAACACTGGCCTTACATTCGAATGTTACTCGCTACATGTAAGGAAATCGTCACTTGTAACTTGCACGTAGCTACATGCGAGTGCGTTTAGACGGGCACTACATACAAGTTAACAATTGAATGTAGTTACAAGCGACAAGCGAGAGGGATGCCATTTTCATGACCCCCTTATCGCCGGCTAAATTTTTATGAACCCACTATCTTGGGTAGAAAATGTTTATGACCCCCTGGCCGCCCACCCAGCTGTGAAATATAACTTGGAAATAGCACTTACTGATCATGATCCAAATGTTGTACTATAACACATTTTTAAACTCCAGATACACGGAAGTAATGGAGTGTGTTTACAACGTGAAGCCGTGTACCCGACGTCTGTTGTCAGTTTAGGAGACAGTGGCGAGCTACGAGAAAACCGATACGCTGACCATTATACGCTGTGGAGAGATTGTTTCGAAGCCGAACTTGACCAATTCGTGAATGCTCTCCAAGGTAGGTCATAGGATAAGTAGACATGTTAAAATCGTTAACAGAGAAACACAAAAGGAACATGCTTACCTCTCCGTTCCACTTCATGTATTCGTTAAACCACATGTTTAAGGGGGTACTACACCCCTGTGGTAAATTTGTGACTATTTTTGCATTTTTCTCAAAAACAAATAATACACTGGTAACTAAAGTTACACATATTATTGGGGCAAGGAATCCAATTACTACACTGAAATGTCAGCGACTCAAGACAAGCGGTTCAGTATATATGATAGGAAACGAGGTACATCATAGCGGTACCTTATTTCTTATCATAAATAACAAACCGCTTGTCTTGGGTCACTTAAATTCCAGTGTAGTAATTGGATTCCTTGCCCCTATAATATACACAACTTTTGTTACCACTGCGTTATTAGTTTTTTAGAAAAATGCAAAAATAGACACAAATTTATCGAGGGGTGTAGTACTCCCTTAAGCAATAGATAAAATTCATAAAAATCATATGGAATTAAGAGAAGATACATCATGGCTACCATAAAATGTAATTTTGTCGAGCGACACTCACATTTAGGCCATGAAATGGAAGCTTATAATCTTCAATTTATTGCTGGTGAAATACGCGCGGAATAGCATTGAATTTGTACTGTAGTTTGGTAGGTAAATTTTCCATTAATATTCCTTAATTACAATGTATGTATAGAGAAGACCATTTAGTTGGTTTTCAGCTTTTAAATTTTATATATACATCGATATTATTTAAAACGTAAATAATGGCCGTTTGCGCGACAATAGGGGGTGTCTGAGGGGAAGAAGTGAGAAACTTTTGCAAACTGAAGGCCCAAATGAAGCCATTTGGTGGACCATTTTGGCACTATTATTGTGTACAATTTTTTATTGAAAAATCAGAAGAAGGATTAAATGAAGGTCTAAATATTTTATTATTATTGTATAAATTATATAGTGTTTGGTGTCCAAAGCTGAAACGAAAAGGTGGATTTATTTATCCATGCACAAATGCTTTGGAAACTTGAAGGTCCAATAGAAGCCATTTGGTGCATCATTTTTACACTTTATGTCAGGGTCTATAATAGAGAATTGATTATTTATTGTCATCCAGATATGTGACACACAGCACATTAATGGGTTTGAAAAAGTGGGGGAGCGGTGGGGGACACTGGTCCCTGCACCCACCGCCGCCGTTGGTCATAGAAATTTAATCATAGAGTGTTTTTTTTTCCTAAATTTTTAGGGTTTTTAACTCTGTTTATATATTTTGTGTTACTCCCCCATTGGATGTTGTGTCATATTTTCCCTATTTTTAATTTTATCCATTACTAGTGTGACACTGTTGTATCCTTTTGGATCCATCATTTGGTTCCCTGCTGGTCAGTTGGAACAGATTTGTCCTGTTTTTATAAAGTAGTTTTTGTCAGGTGTATTTTTAAATATCTTTAACATCTTACCTTAGTTGAGGGATAATGCAGGTTATACCAATCAATTTCTAAAGCTTGTGTTTTCTTGTTATTGGTTTTTGCAGGGAAAAGTGAAAACGTTGTTACGGCAAAAGAGTGCAAAAACATTCACAAAGTTATAGCAGCTTGTAATGAATCACTGAAGACCGGCCAGCCCGTCAAGCTTTAAAACCACATAATCCTGCATGTATAGATAGTCTGTCAGTGTACCAACAACCCAGAGGCCAGAGGAGTATGCACCCTCAACTATACATATACCATTTGCAGTATCATATTTAATATGAGGCAAAAAAAAACATGTTTGTTTCCTGTAGCAGGTCAAAAAAGTCAAATGCGAAATGCGGTTTTTTTTAATAATCCATATTGATCAATCATATTTCTTCATATTCAAGAATATTTATGATCCCCTTTCAACCTGCAGATAAAAAAAGTATTAAAAAATTTGTTGTGTGATGTGTAAATGTTTACTCCAGTAGTGTTTTATATTAATTTTTGCGATTTTTTTCCCGGTTTTTTCCAGAGGTATTAAATATGTGATTTTAACCTTTTAAACTTCGTTAATTTACCACAAACAACGTGCCAGTGCCATTGTAAAACGCAAACACGCAGTGTAAGGGCAACACTAAGGGGTGGTGCAATAATTATGTGTACCCTGGGGTGAATTCTCAAAATGGTCTGCCAAAATCGCTTGCCCCCTTTGGCCGTGCCAAAAATCTTTTCCCCTTTCGACGTGCCAAAAACCTTTGCCCCCCTTTTGACGTGCCAAAAATCTTTGCCCCCCTTACACATGCAAGATTTTGGGGAACCCGAATTTAAAACATTAAATTGTCTTATCATATAATGCGAGCGCAGCGAGCAGGAAATTTTGCATATTTGAATGTGTTCCTAATGTTTTCCTACGCCTTTTTAGGGCGTAATATAGAAACGGTACTCAAAATATCTGTGCCAAAATTGCTTGCCCCCCTTTCGACCTGCCAAAATCGCTTGACCCCCCTTTGACCTGCCAAAAATGCTTGCCCCCCCTTCTGGCCTGCCCAAAATCTTTGCCCCCCCTATAATTCACCCTCCCGGGGTACACATAATTATTGCACCACCCCTAAGGGAAGGTCGGTGAATGTATACCCTATAAATAGAACTATATAGGCACCAAATCCTTCCGCATTTGGTGTTAAACTTGATAGTTCGAGTAACCTAGATCCGTACTGTAAACTGGTCATGACCTTTGGGACTGGGAGCAAGATGATTAGCCATTATCGTTTATTATAATTAAATTTAAAGATATGCAAATTGATCAATGTTCACAATTTTACAAAATGGTTCATCTTGATCTGATTAAAAAACTAATCCGCGCGCGAACTCGGTAAGGATGCATAAACAAGCTGAACATATGGGTGGCGCTGTGCCCGTAGATCAAAAGTGTATCAAAAAATAATTCTTTTATCAAATTTTATAGTTTGTACTATCTGGTCGGACCTTTCAAAATAAGCACATGGGGTAGCAAAACAAACTTACTTTTTTACGTGTATAATTTGACGTTTATTTACTGGTGCGCTCCCTATATGAAGCGAACTACAATCTACCACTGTGACAATCTGACAAAAAAAGCGTAAGAACAGGTTGGATGCCCGGTTGGATGATCGAAGGCACCTTTGTTTAAAGATCCACAGGTAGGTAACTTACTCAATAAAGGTATTTATTTCTCGAATAACTATTTAGTGAATTATTAAACTGTTAAATAGTCCAACATGGATTTATAGTAGTTCACAAATTAACTGATTGTCTGATTCACGGTGACTGAATCCCGGAGACTGAATCTGCCCTTTTCAACCAATATTCCAACCATGTTTCGTATAATGAATAATTAATCAGGTGACGTCATTACAAACTCGGTGTCATGCTTTGCCTGTTCGACTATTAATACTGCACTTGTTTTGAGCACGTCTCCTTTATCTGTTTAACCCGGCTGGCATTTCTGTAAAGTGACATGAACTGAGATATTTTGGTCAAAAATTGTGTTTTTTGTGACTTCTTTCCAATTTTTACCCGGCCAAAAATGTCAAATCTCACCATGAACAATGCTATAATACGTTTCAAATTGTGTTTGAAGTAACCCTTACTGTTGTCACTGTTGTACAGTTATTACTTTACTATTCAACAATTGACGGGCTCACTAAATCCACACATACCCATATCAAAATATAATAGGTATCGGGATAGTATCTGATACTAATACCGGAATAGTACCCGCTACCTAGTGGGATATTAGTATCGGTATAGTATCCGGATATGTTTCACATGCAAATTTTTTGCCCATATATGGACATATAGTATCGGGATAGTATCCGATACTGTTACTGGGAGACACTGATAAATAGTATCGGAATAGTGCCCGATACTAGTATCGGGATAGTACCTGATACTAGTATCGGGATAGTATCTGATACTATTTGTTTCGCATGTAAATTGTTTTGCCCAAATATGGTCATAGAGATATGTCCAGAGATTTACATGGTATACGGACAAGGTCACTGGAAAATTTCAAATGATTATAGTTGTACATACATTAAATGTGAAATGTGTAGCAATTGATTATTGCACATACATGCAGCATTGAAATTTGTGGCAAAAAGCAATTGAAAATGTACCTTATGAATGCTCAATTGCATGCTAAAACATATAATATACACATTCACATTTATTGCATGCATTGAGCACCATTTTGTCTTGGGTGCAGAATTCAACATACTCCGTGGTTTGATATAGCCTACAGTGTACGATGTTCTTAAGCTTATACTAAATTTCTGTTCAAAAACTGTCACCCAATACAACCATACCTGTATTGTGAAGCCCAGAAATAGAACACACTGTACAATTCCTTTTACAACAGTATATATTATCCCGGGATATTATCCTTTGAATCAGAGGAACTCATTCCTTGACTGTATAGCAATTTGGCTCCAAGCCGATATGGCAGTTATTCTAATTAGTCATGTGACATGGATTGGCGCCAGCTGAAAGCGGGTACTATTCCGATACTATAGTATCAGATACTAGTATCGGAATAGTATCGGAATAATACCACTATACCGATACTAGTATCCAACTAGTATCTGCTAGCAGATACTTTTGGATAGCTCCAAAATACCTACCGGATACTATTCCGTATAGTAGCCGGAACTATACCGATACCTTTTCTTTTTGCTATGGGTACTATACCATGCAGTTTAGGAAGTGATCCATTAAGTTATTTTGTAGAAAGGCTAAGGTTGTGGTCGAGATATTTAATGTCATTTTAACCTTGTCATTTTAATAATGTAAATTTGGTTAATCTACTACAAACAACGTGTCAGGGCCTTTGTAAGACGAAAACACGCAGTGTAAGGGCAACACTAAGGGCAGGTATACCCTATAAATAGAACTATATACTAAGCACCAAATCCTTCCGCATTTGGTGTTAAACTTGATAGTTCGAGCAACCTAGATCCGGCTGTATACTGCAAACAAGTGGGTATCATGTCCCTTGGGACTTGGAGCAAGATGATAATAGCAATGATCGTTTATTATAATTAAATTAAAAGATATGCAATTTGATCAATGTTCACAATTTTACAAAATGGTTCATCTTGATCTGATTAAAAAACTAATCCGCGCGCGAACACTGACGGTAAGGAGGCATTTGTGCAAGCTGAGAATAAGAGCTAATAAGGGTGGCGCTATTCAGGTGCCTGTAGCTCAAACGTTTGTCTTAAATGTATCAAAAATTATTCTTTTATCAAATTTTATAGTTTATACTATCTGGTCGGACCTTTCAAAAATATTGTCACATGAGGTAGGAAAACAAACTAACTACAATATTTTTAACGTGTTTTTCAATTTGACGTTTATTTAGTGGTGCGCTCCCTATATGAAGGCAGCACACCACTAAATCCTTCCGCATTTGGTGTATAGTCCCGGTAAACATAGGTCGGTAGTGCAAACAAGTGGGTCTCCCTTGGGAGCAAGATAAGTAGCCATGATTGTTTATTATAATTAAATTAAAAGATATGGTCAGAATATCACAATATGGTGCATCTTGATCTGGTCAAAAAGTTTGGCTCCCGAAACTAATCCGCATGCGGACATGGTAAGGAGGCATTCGTGCAAGCTGAAAATAAGGGTGGCGCTGCATGTTCCGGTCCCCGTAGCTTAAAAGTTAGTCTCAACTTGTTTAAAAAAAAACAATTTTAAATTAAATTTTAATCTTTTATTTAAGACATTGGTGCTACCAAATATGGAAAATATTTTACATGGGGTAGAAAAACAAACTTACTTTCGTGTATATTTACACGTATTTCAATGGGAGTTTATTTAGTGGTGTGCGCCCTGAAGCGAACCGTGTGGAAGCGAACTGCCCACTGCACTGTGACAATCTACAAAAAAGCGTAAGAACAGGTCGGATGATCGAATGATCCTTTGTTTAAAGTAGGTTACTTGCTCGATAAAGGGATTTATTTCCCGAATAACTATTTAGTCAATTGTTAATCTGTTAAATAGTCCAACATGGGTTTACAGCAGTTTATAAATTAACTGATTCACGCCACTGAATCCCGGAGATTGAATCTGGCCTCTTCAACCAATATTCCATATATGTTTCGTATATATGAATAATTAATCAGGTGACGTCATTACAAACTCATGCTTTGCCTGTTCGACTATTTTAATAGTCGAACAGGCAAAGCATGAGTTTTATGCACTTGTTTTGACACCAAGTCAGCCTATTAAACATCTATTATTATATTTTGATTATTATTATTTATTATTATTATTACTATTATTATTATTAGTAGTAGTGTTATTATTATTATTATTATTATTATTATTATTTTATTATTATTTTATTATTATTATTATTATTATTATTGTTATTGTTATTGTTATTGTTATTGTTATTATTATTATTATTATTATTATTGTTATTGTTATTGTTATTGTTATTGTTATTGTTATTGTTATTATTATTATTATTATTGTTATCATTCCAAGAAAGAATCCCATTGTGGTCCAATCCCATTGGGATAACCGTGAAAAGGTTTATGTATAACTTTCACGTGAAATTTGGGAGTAATGGGAACAGATTGGCTCCGGAACGGGGTGGGGGGGGGGGGGGGGGGGGAAGTGTCGGCCAATAATTTTGGTAGGTGCCCAAGTACCCTTTGGCTTCCCAAAAATCCAAGGTATAATTCATAATTTTATCAGAAAACTGATTTAAATTTTATAAAGCGTTTTTTGGAATTGAAAGCAAAAATCACACTACATTTCTCACCTGACGGCCTTCAGCTCATCCACGTTTCTTAACTGTCTTGTATTTGCAGTTGAAATGGATCGAAAACATGGAATTGCATTAATTGGTCTCGGACGCATTGCAAAATTTTCTCATTTTCGCAATATCCTGTGTCATCCTAAACTTGTTTTGAAGTATGTCGTTGAAAAAGAGACGGCAATGGCTTCTAATTTTATAAGGCAGTATCGGGAAGACATTGAGGTTGTGCCACCGTCGGATTTACAAACTGTTCTTGAAGACAAAAGGTATTTTTTTTAAATATAGTTTTATGTATATTTCTGTAAGTGTGTGGGGGTGTGAATTATAGTGTTATGAGTTTCACCTAGGTTTCATTATCATTGAGGTATAGGACTTTTTTAAATTTTTTTCGGAGAAGAGCAGATAAGGCAACTACTTGATTATATTTCTACATGTTCATTCTACATACTCTGAAAATTTTAGAAAATTCGCACGAGTCCGTTTTTTTTAATCACATTTTTGTTCATAAAATGGGGGTTATAGCGCCCTCAACGGGCACTCTCTCCATAGGGCTACATGTAAAGACCAGTTATAGACAAATGGCCCTAAAATAAAACGGACTCGTGCGAATTTCCTCAAATTTTGCACATGATGTAGATTTAACATCTGGAATGTAATGCAAGTGATGTCGTTGCTGCTCTTCTAAATTCATTTTTAAAATGTCCGCCCCAGACCAAGGTGAGAGTGCTGAATATCAATTCGTCCTTTTGTTAAAAATTATGTTACGCACGTAACATACGAAAAGGTTTGGCTACAAAAACGATTCTCTTATAAATGCATCAACGCACAGTTTCCACCTCGATACACCCGAGTACACAGATAATTCCAAAAGCACAGCGAGTCTAGCCTCTACGCAGTCTGTGAATATACTACAGGGTTGAGCGCATAGCATCATAAGAGCTGTGTGAGATCTAGTGAAAAATAGGAATCTGTGATTAGTTTTTGTCAAAACCTCGAGTGTTCCCTTCATCAAATCATAATTTTTTTATATCGAACTAAAGCTAACACTTCACCCTAAAAACACTTTTTTCGTTACGTAAACAGATAATACAATTCAATGTATATAGCAACTACATGTCAAAACGGCCAAAATGGACAGAAACCCTTATTACTTTTAGCATTTTGAGTATCAAAGAACAAATTTAAGTCTTTAAACGCCCCTTCATTCATATGACATTCCGCATGAGGCTGCACAAATTTAAACTCAAGCAACGATTGTCCATACGGAGTTTAGCATGTGCAGCATTTGGTTTATTGGTAACTGGCGAATATGCAATTGAATATGAATACAAAACAAAACCCACCCAAGAAAAAAACCCGTGTATCATTTTAATTCCTTCAGTTAGATTTACCTCGTCAATATGGTAAGTTTTGCGTGCAAATGAGTGGGTTAAACTGTATTAGGTATGACGATTAGCATTTCAGAGACTTCGTGGGGTTTATTTTAAATGCTGGACTTGGGTGGTTTTTTGAATCATATACAAAGACAACAATGTTGGAACGAGATTACCACTAATAAGATAATACAAAATAAAGCACACAGGTATGTATAATGTTGATAAGCATTCTGCCATGTAATATAAACCACACACTTTCCTTGATTAAACCCATATATTTTTTTCAAAAGTCACTCTCCAGCAATGAATGTGTTACAAGTGGACTTTTATACATACTGGATTTTAATCAATGTGTCACAAGACTCAAATCATGGACTTTGGTGGTTCTTTCATACATGCTATTTTTCACATGCTCAATAGACACAGAGGATGAATATGCTTAACTCAATTTGGCCAAAGTATGGACTTGGGTGGGTTTTGTATTCATATATTCAATTTTTACCTCTCTTTTGGGTCTCTCTATGTAAAAACCTTTAATTCAGCCTGCTTTGTCAGATTTATGTGAATGTTATGGTTTCAAAAACACGAATATTTCGGGACCACTAGATGTATCCTGACAGTAATTTTCAATATGCGATTATTCATGATAACAATATGGCAGCTCACATGAAAGCTGAATTGTAGTGTCTTTTAAACATGCTTTGACCGTGCTTTGGTGGAATCTTGGAAAAGGCACAAAGCGATCCAGGGTGCGAGTCCAGTATAGAGAAATAGTATTTTGCTGCGTGGTCAATGGGTGAAATATCGCTGTGCGCACTACAATATTTTCAATTTCAAAGTCTTTCGGGCGTTACAAGTGGACGTTGTTTATACGGCCGATCAAAGGACAATCTGCACGTATTGATATTTCTTTGCCCCGAAATTTGCTTTCCTACTGTTGGGATTCAAAGCAAAACCTGACTATAGACGAATCCAACGAGCCATGGTCAGGATTTGGTCGGCCATCCATCTTTGGGTCCCCGCAACACCAAAAGCCGCTTAAAAATCGATGTTAGATTATTTTGTGTTGTAAACTGTCATCATTCTTTCGTCTACGTGAACACGGGTGATAGAATGCAGTTTAAAATACCCTCCAAGACCGCATTATTTCAAATTTTAGGTGAGATTGAGCCGACGGGGACCCAACTTTGGCAGCCATTAAGGTATAGGAATGCGTGAAATTGGATTCGTCTATAGGCATGATTATAGAATTGTTCATTTTGATTATATTCTTTAGTGTTGATGCTACTTTTATATGCACCACGGCAGATTCTCACGAGGAGTACATCAAAGCCAGTCTGAACGCAGGTGAGTGATTACCATACACGTTAAGCTCAATTTAGCCGACCGGTGCATATTTAACGGTACCTGAGTTAAAAAGGATCAAACAGTTTTACGAGTGTAAACTAAATTTTTGCCACAATAAATAATTATAATCGTTACATGCTCCTTATCATACTGCAGTTACTGTCCGTTTTCCTATACACAATACACAGTGCTCTTTCCCATTGACGCGTGACCTCTACAAATAGCCCTACGTTAAAAGTATGGGGATATGACTAGTATGGCCAATATTAAAAGTACTCTTCTAAAGTTCTAGAAAATATAGTTTTTAACATGTCCTAAATTTTAGCTAATTTAGATGTTTGGAAATATTCGTACTTTGGTGTTTTAGTTAATGTTATAGGTAATAGTACATTGCCTAGTTAACGTCGCTGTGTGAAAAATAACCGGCCAATATTAAAAGTACTCTTCTAAAATTCTAGACAATATAGTTTTGTAACATGTCCTAAATTTTTAGCTAATTTAGGTGTTTGGAGAGGGTCGCACTTTTGTGTTTTAGGAAGGATATGTAAACGACAGATAACACCAAAAATATGAAGAAATTATTTCCAAACCGTGTTAAGTCAACAATCATTATGTTGCTCATTTTCAAGAATGCTGGTTTACAAAAAGCAGGCCATTGTCTCATTTCGTGAACAAAGGTACACATACCATTGTTTCCTTTCGTTTCCTTTATAATCGGTTACCCAACTGAAGCTATAATACCAGCTTTATTGCGATATCGCACATGAAAACAGACACATGTGCACAACCAGAGAAGATCCGATTTAATCAGTTGAGCTGTTTCAATGAGTGTTATCTTGGTTTAATAGCTTTTAATGGGGTTTAAGTCCTGCAAAGGTCGAGATGAATTCTACTGTAGACATGACTGCATCATGTTGCGAAAGAATATATATAATTAGTAACACAGAACTGTCAAAACTGGAATTTTACTAAAAATGCCTATATAGTTTATGCTGATGTAACGCTTCAGACGCTTAGGAGTCTGCTGTGTCAAGTGAAAAGAAAATGGGCACTGGGCAGCTCAATATCGAAGCATGTGTAGACACAAGTTCCACCTTATGCCGTAAACCTTATGCTGGGTTGCAAATATTTGAACATCACCTATGCTCGTATGTTAAACTAATAAACTTGCTTAAAATAGTTCGCCTTTTGTACTATGATTCGTTTTAATGCTGAATAGTGATTCGTTTGTTTGCTAAAATCATGTTACGCATGAATTCTCCTGCATTAGATATAACATGGAATCATATGGTAGTGAGCCAGAGGGCAAGGGAAGCATATCAATTGAGTCTTTGCAGATGTGCCTGAGAAAGATCATGGGCGTATCACGTCTGGACAGAATACGTAACACCATAATACGGGACTTACTTACTTACTGCTTACTGCTCCCTTAACCGGCTTGGTCGTCGGGGCACCACTGATGACATCTTGACAATCTCTCTCCATCTGTTCCTGTCTTCCACTGCCCTCTGTGAGGTGGCGAAGTTCAGGCCAGTCCATTCTCTTATGTTGTTTTCCCATCTCTTTTTCTGTCTTCCTCTTCTTCTTGTGCCAACCACTGTACCCTGTAGGATTGTCTTTGCTAAACCAGAGGAGCGGGAGATGTGGCCGTACCAACGTAGTTTACGTTGCCTGACTGTTGTTAGTAGGTCATCGTAGGGACCAATAGCGTGCTTCACTCTGGTCCGCACCTCCTCGTTGGTCACATGGTCTTTATATGATATGTTAAGGATCTTCCGGAAACACCTCAACTCCAGTGCTTGTATTCTCCTTTCCAAGTCAGCTGTCAGTGTCCACGTTTCACAGGCATACAGGAAGATGGATATGGCGAGGGTGCGCATTAGTTTGATTTTTGATCCCAGTGAGATGTTCTTGTCATTCCATAATGGCTTTAATTTTGCCATGGCACTGGTTGTTTGAGCAATCCTGGAAAGCACTTCAGGTTTTGACCCCTCATCTGATATAACCGCACCAAGGTATTTGAAGCTGGTTACTGTGCCTAGCCTTTGGTCACTTATTTCCACTGCTTCATTGATTCCTGAAGGATTGTTGGTCATCAGCTTGGTCTTTTCTGCACTTATTTCCATTCCATACCTCAGTGATGTTTGATGAAGGTTATTAATCAGGGACTTGAGTTCTTCCTCACTGCCAGCTAAGCCATCTATATCATCAGCGAAGCGAAGGTTAGATACTGCTCTGCCTCCGATGCTAACAGTTCCCTCATGGTTCTCTAGTGCATCAGCCATAATTCTTTCCAGGAACAAGTTGAAAAGCATTGGTGATAGCAGGCAACCTTGTCTCACCCCGACTGATGTTTGAAACCAGTCTCCTATGTTACCATTTGCCAGCACTGCACTCATGGCATTACTGTACAGCTGTTCGATGGTACGCACTAATGTTGGGTTGATGTTATACGTCCTCAGAGTGGCCCAAAGTGCAGCATGCCACACCCTATCGAACGCCTTCTTAAAGTCAATGAAGACATGGTATAGGTCCTGCTGGTGTTGGAGATGTTTTTCACAAAGTATTCTTAGGTTGAATATCTGTTCTGTGGTACTCCTTCCTGCTCTGAAGCCTGCCTGTTCTTCAGCGATGATGTTCTCCGCAAGAGGTTTCAGTCTGTTCAGGATAAGTCTTAACATTATTTTGCTGGGGTGGCTGATGAGGCTGATTGTGCGGTAGTTCTGACAAAGCTGGAGATTCCCTTTCTTGGGGAGTGTGTCCAAGGTGTAGGCCATTTGCCCGTCTTCCAAATGTTGTTACATATCTTTGTAAGCACGTCAATAGCTGCATCACCTGCTGCTTGAACACGGGACACACTTGGACAAAAGCACACAGTCATTGATAAAATTACTCAAAAAAGGATCCGCTTCTTTGTCCACATACAGCAAATGCGAAATGACGGATACCCCAAAATTGTAATAGATGGCGCGGGCAATGTACATGGGAAAAGACCACGTGGAAGACCTCCCAAAAGATGGATGGACACTATCAAAACTGCTTAGCTCGAAATATCACGTCCATAGCAGTAGCAGGAAGAATGACCGAGTGGTCTGGCATGGATTCACCATGGATAGGTCAAGGTCAAGGTCAAGGAGTTTATGCTGCGCGATATAAGTAAGCGATACCGGTGTATAGGGTTATAAACATCTCAAAAAATGTAACTAACCCCCCTTAAATAATGGTCATTATTCAACAAATCTGTCAAATGTGTTGGAAGAAGAACTTTTTTTTTGCACATTTAGATTTAACCCAAGATTTGAAAGTTGCAGTAAATTCTATTGATCCGTATTCAGTATAATGGAAGGAAATATGTGTAATGATATCTGAATGTTTTTGCAGTGTTGTCCAACTTTCAAATCTGGACCTCACTACATCAAATTGACGGGTGTTTTATTGTTTTCTAGGCTATCGTATCAAATAAGGTGTCAAAATGCGCAGATTTTAAGTATGTTTCCAACGCATTTTACAGATTTGTAATACAATAGCCCGTTTTTGAATAATGACCATTATTTAAGGGGGTTAGTTATTTTTTTGAGATGTTATAACGATGCATTGCCGCACCGTCTGATCCCTGTCCCAGATTTCATGATAAATCATGCGTAACATGATTTTAACAAAGAGACAGATTACTGTTCGGCATTCTGCCAAACTCATAAGGGGTGGTGCAATAATTATGTGTACCCCGGGGGGTGAATTATAGGGGGGGGGCAAAGATTTTTGGCAGGCCAAAAGGGGGGGGGGGCAAGCATTTTTTGGCAGGTCAAAAGGGGGTCAAGCAATTTTGGCAGGTCAAAGGGGGGGCAAGCAATTTTTGGCACAGATATTTTGGGCACCGTTTCTATATTACGCCCTAAAAGGCGTAGGAAAACGTTAGGAACACGTTCAAATATGCAAAATTTCCTGCTCGCTGCGCTCGCACTATATGATAAGACAATTTAAGGTTTTAAATTCGGGTTCCCCAAAATCTTGCATGTGTAAGGGGGGGGGCAAAGATTTTTTGGCACATCAAAGGGGGGGCAAAGGTTTTTGGCACGTCGAAGGGGGGCAAGCGATTTTGGCAGACCATTTTGAGAATTCACCCCCAGGGTACACATAATTATTGCACCACCCCTAACTTATATCAATTTCCAGGTAAAGCGGTATTTTGTGAAAAACCATTGACGACCGACGAAGCCTCCACCCAGTCGTGTTATGCAGAAGCAAAGAAAAGGGACTGCTATTGTTTTGTGGTTTCAATAGGTAAGCATGTATAGCCCACGTGGCAGAGGTAAGGTGAGAAGGAGAAGAGGAAGAGGAAAAAGACGAAAGAAAAATCGCAATTATTTATAGTCGTTATGCCTACGGCCATAAACCCATAATCCTCAGCACAATTTACATGAATTCGCTCACCACTATGGCCCAATACACATTATAGAAACCACTGAGGAACAATCAGGGACTTGACAGACAGGATCACAGACAGGATCAGCTCCTCGATTTCCGTATACGGGTAACCGAGATAATAGTGAGGTTGCAATATGCAAACGCCGCGTCACTCTCCTGTGACGGAGCGATGTCGCTTATTAATCCAGTATTGAAGATTCTGCACGTATATACGAAATGAACGTGCGAACGACGTAGAAAATGCACACAATTGGTCCGCTTTACAATATTTAAAAGGCAGTCAAGGACATTGAACACACGAAGGAAATCCTAACTATTAATAATGACATGATCAAGGGGAATGAGTCACATGTCGACCCTGGTCGAAAATGAGTTTTACATATGTTTCTAAAGAGGACATTTAGGGCTTTCAGAAACTGAAAACCCCAAGTTAATATGATCCATTTTGTTTGGAAGAAACCATCATTACAATATAGCACAGTGAGGTGTGAAAATTTAACTTCATTCATACGTGTGGTTCATACGTGCAGATTGTTCATTGAAATGCGTGTGAGATCGGCCGAATAAAAAAGAGAGACAAACGATAAAATATGTATTTGATATGTATTCCGAGTTTGCATTTAAAATATGACCAACTGCTAGTAACGCTGCAACTCAGTTTCATTTCTATTGCAATAGCACCATTACACAATTTTCAACCACATCGTTAGTGAAAACTTAAGTCTATGGTAATAATTGGTGGCGCGCAAAAGGCGAGAAACCCCGATATTTAAATACATGCCAAGCTGATTTCTTACAATTCACGCCAATATTTCGCCTCACAATATACATAGAACTTGTCTAACAGTTAATTCCAATCAGTTTTTATTTGCTGACACAACGATCAGATATTTTTTATAGCATTAACTATGTTAACGTATGATACATTAACATAATTAATTACAATGCTAAAAGAGCTATGTATGTCTGTCACACCTGTACAAACCTTATGAACAAACGTTCCTATAATAAATACATAAAGTAGATTCTGAAAATAAGTCAACGCTATAAACATAATAAGTACGGAAGCCGAATAATATTTGTATGAACTATTTTTTTCCGTGTACAGACGTTTCGACCCTTCAGTTTGCAGTATTCATCGCCGTATACAAGAAGGAGAAATAGGGCAGATTAAAGATATTCGAATAATAGCACGAGACAGAACTCTTCATCCAATTGAATATTTCAAAACGTCGGGTATGTTGTCAAAGAAATGTACCTTATTGTATTAAGATACCACAACACCAGACAAGATGTGGATATACACTAAAAAAAAAAAAAAAAAAAAAAAATCATATAATTTTTCTTAAAATCCTGTGCATCAAAATGAACCAAAATTACACACAGGATTACTTCAATACCCTACTCTAACATGTCTAAACATATGTCAGTAACCAAGCAGTTGTCCAACTGACACAACAGCAAAATGCACTGACATTGAACAGCTTCCTGGACAACATTCACATTGGTATAAGAACCTTACACAGATGACATTTTGAGTAAGTGGAATAGTGTGGAATGGGGCTGATTTCTGCTATTCACGCACTTTCTTCAAGAAACAGTTCTTGTTCTACACTATTCCACTTACTCACAGATTTCTTGTGCTGGGTGCCATTTATTTGGCCGTGAATGTGGTCCAGGAATCTTGGGAACCAGACATGATATACATGTAGATTTAAAACAAGGTGTACTAAACAAAAGTTTTCTACCACATACATACATTGGAGTCTTTCTCACGAAAGAAAGTGAACCATATCCTATCAAACTCTTCTAAACATGAGCATACCGTAAGCGTTCGCCTAATGGCGCAAATGGGCTCATTTGCCTTGGGGTAAACTTCATGTGCAAATAAAGAGCTCCCTCTGAAATCCCAACAAGAATTAAGGTTCCGTGCCCTTATTTGCTGGTGGGGATTTTTGCAGGAGGCCACTTAGGTTGTGCCCGAAATTCCATTCAAGGGAGCCCATAGCACCATTAGGCGAACGATTACGGTATTCACAAAAAGTGTCCCTTTGGTGGGGGATGGGGATACGTTGCACCATGCAATTGCAAGCAATAAATTCAATCGAAATTTGTTTGAGTTATTCCTTATTTGATCTATCTTTTATTTTTTACTAAAGGTGGTATTTTTGCTGATTTCGCTATTCATGACTTTGATCTCACCGGCTGGCTTATGGGATGTTTACCGTCGGTTGTTTACGTACAAGGCCATGCTTGGATCGAAGAATTACGAGAATGTAATGACGTTGATCAGGCCCTCATTGTCATGAAATATCCAACTGGAACAATTGTTAGCATTGATCTTTGTCGTGAAGCTAAATATGGCGCTGACCATCGTATTGAGGTATACATTACATTACATTACAATACCCTTTGGTGGAAATCTAACATAAATTGTATATTATTTCTGACCTTCCTGGATATACGTGTTCCTAGATGGTATCGGTAAAAAGCAAACATTGTAGATTCTTGCTGTACTATATAGTACTCCGGTCATCAGTGGGGCAGGGTTGCCAACTCTCACCTATTGAGCGCGAGTTTCACTCATTTGGGCACTTACGCACGATCTCACGCCAAGGTATTAAAATCTCACGCCAAGTTATTAAATGTCACGCACCTCAAGGTAGTAAATTTTCCACGCATCGTCAATATATAATAATACCATTTACCATGGTTTAAACCGCTTGGCAAAAACAGTTTTTAATATTAATAATAATAATAATATTTATTTCTTATATAGCCCATTACATACAAAATCTCAATGCGCTTTACAATATATTAAAAACACCAAAACTACAAAAATTAATTTCACAACTCATTTCAACTATATCAAAAATATACAACTGATACCCAGATAAAACTCAGAACCAGCTGAGATGAGACTAGGTTAAAAGGTAAACAAATTTAAAAGTTTAAGAAACATCACTAAATGCATTGGTAAAAGGTGAGTTTTAAAATACTCTTGAAATGATTGATGGAATCTGCAGATCTGAGTTGTATAGGCAAGTTGTTCCACAAGACTGGAGCTGCATTACAAAAAGCTCTCTCACCATAAAACTTTGTATTGCACTTTGGGACACTCAACAACTTTTGTGTAGTGGAACGTAGTGAACGGGTAGGTTGATATGTATTAACCAATTCTTTTAAATACAATGGGGCTAGATCATGCAAGGCCTTGAAAGTAATCAGGAGCACCTTGTACACGATACGCTGTTCAATCGGAAGCCAGTGGAGATCGTATAAAACTGGCTTCATGTGGTCACGATATTTTGCACGAGAGACCAGACGTGCAGCAGAATTCTGGATGCGTTGCAATTTGGCAATCTCATATTTTGGCAGGCCAAACAGAAGACTGTTGCAGCAGTCTAGTCTCGAAGTGACGAATGCGTGTACAAGGCGCTCAGTTGATTTACTATCAAGATACTTGCAGATCTTTCCAATCTTGTAGATAGCAAAAGAGGCAGATCTTGTAAGCTTTTACATGCTCTTTCATGTTAAGTGCACTATCAATCACAACACCAAGATCTCGGGCTGAGGTCGATGGATCTATAGCTGCATTACCAATGGTAAGTGGTGGTAGTGGCAGGGTCTTGACAAATTGAGATGACAGATGAATAACCTCAGTTTTTGTATCATTCAGCATTAGCTTATTGGTAACTGCCCATGCCTTGATATCTGAAACATACCGTTCAATTATATCAATACTCTCACTACGCTTGGATGGATCAAGAACTATGTACAACTGTGTGTCATCAACATAAATCATATGACTCAACCCATAGGATGAAATGATGTCACCTAGTGGGGCGGTATACATGGTAAATATGAGTGGACCCAATACGGATCCCTGAGGTACGCCCTCATGAAGAAAGAATTCATCAGAGGTGACACCGCAAACATCAATGCACTGAGAACGGCCCTTCAGATAGGATGACATATATTTCAACGCAGTGCCTTCAATATCATAGCGTTGACGCAGTCGATGCAGCAAGATGTCGTGATCAATCAAATCGAACGCAGCCGAAAAATCAAGTAAAATGAGAGCGGCTTCCTGACGCTGATCAACTGCACAAAGCAGGTCATTCTGAACGCGCAACAGAGCCGTTTCAGTGCTGTGATGTTTGCGGTATGCTGACTGCATTGGAGCATGCAAATTGTTTTCATCAAGATATGAATTCAACTGAGAAGCAGCAACTTTTTCAATTGTCTTGAACATGAATTTAAGATTTGATATAGGTCTATAATTATTTAGTTCTTCTGAAGCTAGACCGGATTTCTTGAGCAGTGGAACAACTCTCGCGACTTTGAGTTCTTGTGGCATTTCGCCTGAAATCAGCGACATATTGACCACGCGAGTGATACTTGGGAGAAGAGATTCCAAGCAGTCTTTCAGCAGCGATGATGGGATCGGGTCCAAAGGACACGATTTGATTACCGAGCTTGATATGATGCTACCAACATCCTCCTCAGTTACAGCTCTAAATGCGGTGAACTCACTAACACATTGGTCGCGTATTTCAGCAGAAATGTTGAGCGAGTCCGAGTTGTCAAGTGCACTCCTGAGATTCTTGATCTTGTTTTCGAAGAATGTTCCAAATTTGTTGGCCAGCTTTTTTGCGTCATCATGTGGTGGTAAAATTGGCGCAGACGTAGGACGTGTCATATCATTGACAAGTCGAAATAATTGCCGATCATCACATTCGGAGATCTTGTTACGATGGTGATCACGCTTCGCTTGTTCTAGTTGTCGGGTGTAAGCTTTGCAGCTCTCAATAAATACTTCACGATCACATTCTAGTTTGGTTTTCAACCATCTGCGTTCATGACGACGGTTTTCTTGCTTTGCGGAGCGAAGATTCTCGTCATACCACGGTGCGTTAGGTCGTAGTACCATTGACTTCGATTTCAATGGCGCATGTTTATTCAACAAATCTCCAAGCGTCTTTTCATAATTTGAAACAAGGCTGGAAAGATCATCAGCTGGATCTGTGGACAGAGGAGAGTTTCGGATATCATCCTGAAACTTCAAAATGTCTATCTTTCTTAATTCACGAAATTTCACAACTTGCTTCACCGATCGCGGACGTGAAATGTCAATATCACACTTGACTGCGTAATGACGAGGGTGAACATCACGGACTACCTCAATGTTGGAAACCACGTCTTCCGCTTTCCTGGTGATAATAACGTCAAGTGTATGCCCATCACAGTGTGTCGGCTCTGTGACAAGCTGTTCAAAATCAGCAGAGTCGAGCAAGTCTTTCATGATGTTTGCATTTCTATCATCACTGACGTCGAAATGAAAATTCATATCACCAACCATTACTACCCTTGACGGCTCAATTGTCATCAACTCCAAGAGCGAAGAAAAATCGTTGAAAAACATGTTCGGTGTAAGTTTATTTACTTTCGAAGGTGGTGGTCGATAGATAATCAGAAGTCTCAATGGCGGCGAAACTTGACCGGTGTTGGTTATGAAGAAGTTCATATATTCAAAGGATGGATAATGACTCACTTGATTTTCTTTTACATCAAGTCCTTTATGAGCCAGAAGACAAATTCCACCGCCTCGACTGCCCTTACGGGGCGGGTGATGAACTTGAAAGTGAGGCAGAGAATTTTGGAGATCAGCAATTGGATGATCATCACGATGATCACCATTTAACCAACTTTCTGTTATTCCAAGAAGATGAACTCCGTTGTTTACGACAAAGTCTGCAATTGATGTTGTCTTATTACATAGCGAAGTGGCGTTATATGTTACTAGGCAAGACTTCGGGGAGTCTACCACTTTCGGCGGGAAAATTCCACTTGAGATTGGAACACGCGTCAAGTTATGTTCAGATACTGTTCGATGATGAACAAGATTGTGCAATGGATCGAGACGATGATGAATGGTGGTGTGTGTTGGAATAGTAAAAGTTCTACGTAACCTTCCACCGCGGTAGCCTCTCTTTGTTGGTTTATCAATGTTCCATTCTTTCAGTTGTTTCCAAACTTCGGGTATGAATGGCCGCTGGACAAAAGTGTTTATCACACCTCTGCCGATGTTCATCAACATGTCCTTGGAGTAGGTCAAGCGAGGCATCCTAAAAATACACAAGTAGTAACTACACAACTGCCGAATTCTGATTCATAACAACAATGTAAACGTATCGAGTAGCGCAAATGTCCAAAACGTACTTCTTATTGATGACGAGAAATCAAAAACGATTAAAAATCACCAAGAAAGAGTCTTTGATTACTCACAAAACAGATGTTATATACAGACGAAAGTTTATAATTTCATAAAAGATGAACTTTGATGATAAAATGCATAGCAAAAAAGTAGAGTGCAGCCGTCAAGGGCGCCACCAATAGTTTTTGCCGGCAAAAATGGCAAAAACTAAAAAAGTGATTTAAAAGTTTAGATTGTTTATGTCAAAACGAATTTTTGATTTAAAAAATTAATTTCCTGAGTGGAACAAGGCCAGGTTTTGTAATTATAAGTAACCTATTAAGAAATTAAAGGCATGCGTTTTCATTGCTCACTGCATTTTAAGGACTTGATGAAACAAAAAAATATGTTGAAAGATTTGTATGATTACTGTTTATGAGCTTTCTGTGTTACTTGTTAATATTGAGTGACTATATACGAGTTTTTGCCAGTTTTTGCCATTTTTGTCGGTTTAAAACAGGCAAAATAAGGTTTTTGCTAATTATTGCCACTTTGCTGGCAAAACCGAACCCTGTGGCACGTTGTTTCTTACTATTATATATAACTTTCAAGTATCCCTTACTGACTGTCGAAATTCGCATGTTGTACTTTATATATTTAAATTCCAGATACACGGAAGTAATGGAGTGTGTTTACAACGTGAAGCCGTGTACCCGACGTCTGTTGTCAGTTTAGGAGACAGCGGCGAGCTACGAGAAAACCGATACGCAGACCATTATACGCTATGGAGAGATTCTTTCGAAGCCGAACTTGAACACTTTGTTAATGCGCTCCAAGGTAGGATCCTAGGATAAGTAGACATATTAAAATCGTCAACAGAGAAACACAAAAGGAAATTGCTTGCTTCTCCGTTCCGCTTCTTGTATTCCTTAAACCACATGTTTAAGCAATACATAAAATTTATATTTTATGTATAGAGAAGACCATTTTCTTGGATTTCAGCTTTTCAGTTTTTTCAGCTACATTTTTATATATACATCGATATTATTAATAACGTTAATAATGGCCGTTTGCGCGACGAAAGGGGTGTCTGAGGGGGATGTGCCCCCTAGAAATGAGAAACTTTTGCAAACTGAGGCCCAATTGAAACCATTTGGTGAGCCTTTGGTGGACCATTTTGGCACTATTATTGTGTACAATTTTCGAATATAAGATCCGAAGATGGATTAAATGAAGGTCTAAAATTTTCATTATTATTGTATAAATATTATTGCTTCAAACATGGTGTCCAAAGCTGATACGAAAAGGGCGATTTATTTATCCATACTCAAGTGGGTTGGAAAATTTGGCAAAATGAAGGGGCAATTGAAGCCATTTGGTGCATTATTTTTACACTTTCTGTCAGGGACTATAATAGAGAATTGATTGTTTATGTCCACCCAGATACATTATGTGACACACAGCACATTATGGGTTTGAAAAAGTGGGGGAGGGGAGGGGGGGGGCACTGGTCCCTGCACCCACCCGGTTCTGCCGCCTTTGGACACGGACAAGTTTGATTATAAAGTAGTTTTTGGCAGGTGTGTGTTTATGTTTGTCATTAACATCTTACCTGAGTTGAGGGATAATGCAGGTTACCAATCAATTTCTAAAGCTTGTGTTTTCTTGTTATTGGTTTTTGCAGGGAAAAGTGAAAACGTTGTTACGGCAGAAGAGTACAAAAACATTCACAAAGTTATTGCAGCTTGTAATGCATCACTGAAGACAGGCCAGCCCGTGAAACTTTAATGCCATACATTCCCTGTATAGAGTCACACATTCCCTGTATTTCAGTATCCACCAACAACCAAGGGGCCGAAGGAACATGCACACGCAACATGTTCAACTATAAATCTACCATTTCGTCTGTCGCAACACATAGTGACGTAGAGTGATTTTTCCAATTTTTTTTGTTTCATATAGCATAGTGACATAAAGATTTAGAGTTAGCTATATCCTATAATAGTTGTTCCTTTTGAACTATTAAAGGTATAGTTTAATAGTTTGAACCTTAAACTTTAATTTCAAACGGAATCGGGTCACTGAGAGATAACAGTGGAGGAGTAATTATTCTCAAACCCACTATCATGAGTATGCGTTGCGACCGACGATTTGAAGAATTATCATGCTATACAAATATATGCTTTATCTGGAGCAACAGTGTATTTTCAAGCTTTTACAAACAACAAAATCAGTCAAGAGATATTACCATCTGTCATCAATACAACAAGCAGATCATAAACATCTACCTACTATTGCTACCCCTTTATTACCCTTTATTATGAGATAACTCAAAATCTATGCATAAAAATTTGAAATTGAAATAGTAAAAGGAAACCCAGATTTGTTATGCAAATTTTGATGCCTCATTTTGTCTTAATAACTCAAAATTTGTTGCCATGGTGACCCTTTGAATGAAAAAGACTCCCATTCAAAAGTTGCACCTAAACCCAATGTTGCTTTTGCTGCCTGGTCGTCACTGGTCACCGCTAGTCCTTCGAGAAGGACAATATCCACACCGGCCCACGGACTATATAAGCCGGCACACACCGACACCGCCTGGCTAATAATTATTTGGTGCAGAAGGGACACTAAAATGAATACACGGGATCGATACACGTGAATTGCTATGCACGATTTTGATATCAGACGAAAATCTTCTGATACCGGGTTAGAAAATGATGAATATCTCCCGTCATGATTTTTTTCTCAAGAAACCAGATTTGGTCTCATAAACTTGGAAATACGTGTTGAACAGATATGATAGTCGCTAGAATGCGCTTTGAAAATTGGCCGTGCGCTTTGAACTCAAAATTTGACCATTTTATATTGCGTTGGTCCTGTTATGGACTACAGCGTGCAGCGTGTAGTACAGCTGCACTCACTGTAGGCAGTATAAAAGTCGATGACCATTGACCTCAATGGGGTATACAAGCTTAATCACGCACAACCAAGATCGATTACCCGGCTATTGTGAGTAGCCTTAGTTATGTCCCTCGACTAATTATTAGTTTAAAAGAGCTTTAAAGGTTTGAACCAAATGGCTAATCGTGGCTGTGGATTTAACCTACCATGGCGATTCCTGCCATGAAGATATAGGGTCGAAGACACTGTGCGGCAGTGGTCCTTCCTAGATTCGACATATCTCCCTTCGGAAAGTCGAAGGAAATGTCAAACTGACGAGTCACGCCTGCTAACAGCTACTGAGGATATTCACAAGGGGGTGACACTAAATTCACGGTTATTCTATCAAGCACGCAAACGAATGACAAATCTCGTTGGTTTGCTAGCTAGAAAATGAGGCCAGTTATCGATTATCGGTTGTATCCATTATGAATAATTCATATTCGACCACATGATCAAGTTGGTGAATACTGACGCCGTTAGTTTTACGAACTTTGTTCAATGAGAGTATAGCGCGCCCCCAATACATCTGGGCACAAACCACTCGAACACGATCCGGTTTATGAAATGGCGGACGCGTATCTCCCATCAGGCACCAGTGATATGTTTTTCAAAGAAAGTCTACTAAGTTAATTTGAAAATGACTTTTTGCAATAGTAATGTTGAAATTAGGACTTGCTGTCAATAATACGAAGGAAATTCGTGACAGGTGTAAGGTATGAAATACAAGTACATGTAGTATTTGAAGTATAGAAAATATTTGACATCACGTCTGACCTTCATCACATCATCTATTGTGATGTATGCCGAACTCACAGAAGGAAAGAGAAAACGTGGTGGACAGAAACTTCGGTATAGAGATGTTGTGAAGCGTCATCTGAAGACAGCTGACATGGATGTTGATACATGGGAGACGAAAGCTAGTGACCGGGTCAATTGGAGGAAGAAGATCCACGATGCTGGGAAAACAGTGGAGCGGAAGCGAAAGGAGAAGTACCTTGAAGGATGGAGAAAGAGACACCCATCAACTTCGACAACTGAGCCTTCATCGAACTCGATGGGCAGCCGATGATGATGATGATGACCTTCCAGTTTGGCGCAATTTTGTATGTGTGTTTTTGGGCGAGAAACGCACGGCGTGTCTCGCCCTTTTGCGCTGAGTCTTGACCTACATATTACTTACACTGTTGCAGAAAATATTCGTGCTGTCTATATACTCGGGAAACTACAGAGGCGATAGTGTTCATGAACATTTGTAATTATTACTTCATTTTGATATCTAATCAGTGCTATAAAGTCATCTTAGGTAGCAACGTGTTTGTATTAAATGAAAAAATTAGACTAGAATTACTTGTATGCAAATCCGAAAGTTGCAACAGATTATTTTCATTTCTTTGTTTGTTGAACATGATTGCCAGTTTTTACGTAAGGTTGGGCCCATGGTACCACGAGGGCGTAAACAGATTAATTTACCGTACCCACTGATAGTCGGTCACTGAATCAACTATTCACACACGGATTTATTTGTCAACCTTGCAGTCAATTAGTTTATGTCAAAGTGTCCTTTTTTGAGATCACATGCAAACATTGAACATCTCATTTACATAATAATGAACTCATGTCTGTGAGCCCATTTTAGTGGCCATTATCTTATTTACATAATGGTTTTGACCTCAATTCATGAGTGGTGATTCTATGTTTAATTAACCTACTCCTCTAAATATTTTACCGTTAAGTCCTATGGTGGAGGGCTTTTTTGTTGTTTAGTCCTACAAAGGTGGGGTGACTAAAAAGTAGTCTGCTGGTAGACATGTTTTACCGTACAGTCCTATGGTGTAGGTTTTTTTATTTTTTATTTTGTTGTCCTAAAAAGGTGGGGTGACATAAAGTAGTCCTACAGTCAGTATAGTCCTACAGTGGGATTATTTTACTGTGTAGTCCTACGAGGAGGTGGCATAGTGCAGTTTTGTCCACGACAAATTCACCGTGACCTTTTCAGCCATAAAACCGCTTAGTGAAGATTAAACCGAAATATGAAGTACTAGACTAAACCATTATAGTAATCGATTGTCCAATGCAAATTTCTTACCACGTGATAATATTAATCCAATGAGCGATCGAATTGTCCGCTACGGTCGACTAATTCAATCGATAATGACGCTATTGACACGTACGGGCGGAGCTCCACTGACTGAGTTTTGGGGTATTTTTCACTGGTTTGCTATCATTTACTTATCAAGGCGGTCACCCGTTATTATAAGGACAATGCTAATAATTTAAAGATTGACATGTAGAGAATAAATCATACTTGATTGACAGAAAGTACTAAATTTGTACCTATTACGGTTTCGTGACACCCTTCTTGCAAATGCGACCAAGTCAGGGCGGCCCGGTTAAGCAAAATGAGCATTGGATTAACACGGGAGTTTGGATAAGATGTAGATTTCCTATCTCATACAAATGTATGGTCCCCCGTTATTAAAGCTTGTACCGGGTTAAAAAATACAGCTATTTTGAAAAGAGTAAGTAATTGAAACATAGAGAAAGTACTAAAATCATAGCTTTTATACTTTTTGATATATGACGCTAACTAGTTCATCTCCTATATCTACAACACAGCGCTACCAGTACGGGTCAATTGCCTATTGTGAGTGCCCCTGTGTTGTGTGCATACATGTAGTTAACAATAACTGCATGGTGGGTCAATACGTAGTCCTACATAGCACTGGCGTCTGAGCTGTACTCTGATACCTGTATGATTAGCTCGCTGCGCTCGCTGTTCGAGAGGCGTCGCGGTTTGAGAACGGGGCTAGTTCTAGTCCTACAGTGGAATTCTAGCACGCAATTCAGTCTTACTATGCAGCAATTTCTTACCTTACATACTTTGCAAGACTGTATTTCATGCTTCAAAACCTAACTCAATCAAACAATTACAATAAATGTAAGTTTATATCATACGGAAAAAACAAAACACCTTTGGATATATTACAATATCATTTGGCAAATTTGATTGCTCTCCTTGGTCTCTTCGTCATTTAGATAACTTCCAACACCAACCTTCCTAGTTTAATCAAAATTTCACTCCTCTGCTAATGATGACAAGTGGAAATCGAAGTAATACTGCATTATCAATATGGAACTACACTTTTATCTTGACAATTCATTTGCTCGCCCTATTCCTTTTTAAAGGAATTTTTATTATTCGTTTCCTCGCGTGATAAATGATAATATATATTAAATTATCAATCTGCAATTATCAGACATACTGGTACTTGGCTTCCGGAGTGAATAAGTATTTGATAAAATGCCATATTATTGGGATAGGAGTCTATGATGCAGCCGGGTGCGGTCACCGTTGTATCACCAACAGCTACCAACTAGCTTTAGCTGTAGTTTCAGTCGCTGGAGCTCCGCAATTCAGACGATAAAAAGGCATGTAAATCTCAAAGTGTATACACTTGATACATTTAATATTTGGCCTTTTTTTATATAACGAAACGGTATACGAAATATACCAGCTTATAGTTAATAAAGAAAGGTGATTATACGTATTCGCATATCAATTTGGCATGGATGCAGGCCCGTCTGCATAACATGACTACCCGCCCGCAATAAGTCGGGGCGCAAATTTGAATGACAATACACTCTTTACATATCAATGCGCCTCATGCTAATGATTTGAGCCCTCTCCAGGAATTTACTCTATTATATTCAGCCAATCCGATTAGCTGAATATCATCAGTAGCTGTCAGTAGGTGTGGCTTGGCTACCAACTACCAGCATAGCAGCTTCTAGTTCGGGATTGATACCAGTATTGCATAACAGTATCTAATATTATGCCCACTTCCATTGTCTTGGATTGTGCTGATGCTTTCTTGATCCACGCGAATGAGTATCGACTATGACACTGGCTCATTTGCATAGCAAAATGATCCGTCTCCTCCGCAGCCAATTTGGTTTCGCTCCATCGAAATCAAGCTGGCCACGGAGGAGACTACCCTCCTTTGTGTTTGTTCATTTGTGTATGGAGAGCTATTCTTGGAGTCTATAATGACTTAGGCTACGCTCTCAGCTAGAGTCCGACGCTGCAGTGTACTAGAAATACCTTTTCTGTGAAATCGCTATAGAGCCAACCGGGAAAACGTATTCATTTTGAAAATATAGCATTAAAATTAGTATCACCCTTGTGGCCCCCGTGCCGTGGAAAACCTTAATTCTTTCATTAAAAGAAATGAAAAAAAAAAAAAAAAAAAAAAAAAAAAACACGGATCCACCTGTGCACCTATAAAATGGGCACAGCAATTTGTCTCAAATATGAATGAATTTTAAGAAACATACGGGATATGATGAACCATTGACCTGACGCCATGATAGTAGGGTCTATCAGGGAACGTCTATTATTATCGGGAATTGCCTGTTACACATGATCGCACACAAGGTCGTAGGCAATTGGTCGGACCTCATCTGCTCAGAACATATTGACCCAGGTCAGCATACCGCCATATCCTTCCCGACATGCTTAGTAGCCAAGTCCGTAGAAGAGTGGATCCACACACTATGTACACAAATATACATTTGGCCACATTTTATTATACGATTAATACGAATTTATTAAGGCCAAAAAAAAAAAAAAAGGTTCGTCTCAAAGCTGACGCGCGCGTTTGTAAAATCCCACGATTTGACAAAAGACAAATGCGGAAATTTTTTTTATTTAAAAAAAAATTTTTTTTTTAGTTTTTCCAGAAAAAAATCGGCGAGAGTCAGACTTTTTTCTCAAAATTTTCTCGCCGTGATTCTAAACCATCTATCTCGCTTTTTAAGAAAGTTTCCAAGCAGTGCACTTACTATAAAAATGTTGCTTTATGCCATAAAAGTTCGCCGAATTCAATAAAATGCAGTTCCAATATCGCCAAAGTGCAGAATTCAACAGCATTGCAAGCACATGGATGAGTGTAAAAACTCAATAAAACTGACATTTCATTTCAAATGAGTTCAAGTTTAGGCCAAATATCATTATATTAATCGAATTAGTGGAATATTTTGACTATAAAACATAATTCATGGTCAAATTTTTGTCACTTTTTCTTCGACTCACGCCGGGCCGGCAGTTCAGTGAGTTGTTCACAAATTACATGACAATCTAAACTGACCTAATCTGATCAACAGAGGGCCAGGTAGGCAATACATATATATATTTTTTTAATTTTTTTATTATTTTCGTATTTTCGGGGCCTACAAAATACCATGAAAAAAAGTCGGGAATAAAAAAATAAAAAAAAAAATCGCATTTCGCATTTGTTTTTAAATTTCTCGTCAGCTTTGAGACAAACCTTTTTTTTTTTTGGCCTAAACATGGTAACAAATATTCTCTAGCAAATCGGTTATAGATGGAACTGGTAGGCATATTATAAATTCGGGGTATTAAATGTCTTCCTGACCAGCCAGATCTGCGCATGGTCAAAGACGAGTATCAGACCGACGCAAACTGGCTTAGTCTCCACATCAGCCAGTTTGGTTCCGCCCCTCCACAGGGAGCGTAACCTGTGTAGGAGACTCGGTCGGACCTGGTCGGACCTCATCTCTCCCCATCAATTGTGTCCTATAATCCCCGACATTGCCCTTATGAAGTCACATCGCCCTGGGTCTATTAGTTGTTTTATATACAATGTATATACCGTATTGTCATAATACCAATATTTGTCACAGTAATGAGGGCGCACTATAACGTATAAACACGTATAATTTTATCGTGTGTATTGACTCAAAATAATCATCAAATATCACCATTTGGTTTTGCCATCAATATTTCATTTTCATCATCACCTACTATTTGTATCCTGTGGATCATACTTGGGACCATATTTGACTGGTTTTGTTACTTTCAACGATATTTAAGTGACTTTTTGTGTCCGGAATGGGTCCACCAACAGTACACCAACAATGGAACTGAGAGGTAGGAGCGGGAAAGTTAAACCCGTGAAAGATGATGATGTGAGTACTGATATTCAACCTCAAACAGAGCCTGACTTCGAAACCTTTGTCAGAAGCTCCCTAAGAACTATAATTGATGGTCAGAATTCCTTACGTGAGTCAATTACTAGCCTCCAAAAACGTCAAGACAAACTGGGAGCTATGGTCAAGAAAACGAACAGAATTTTGATGAATCGATTGAATTTCAATCATCCCGTACATCAGACATAGAAAAACAGGTCTCAGCTTTAAAACAACAAAACTCTAAGCTGATACACCAAATCATGAAATAGATCAACACAAAAGTGATGTGAAGAAATTGCGTGAATCAAGTGATAATCTAGAAAGGCATTCACGGCGTTATAATTTGTTGTAAATTTGCTCTCAATGAGAGAAGACACAACTTATTTTGCTCTGAGTTTGCTGTCTTTTTTGCTACTTATTTCAATTTGAACTTGCCTTCAATTTTTGACTTGAATTTGTTTTTAAACTACAGCATGTAGTTTTTGTTGTTTGCTTTATATTTTGTTGTCTGTCCCTGAAGAAGAGCAGTTTATCTGCTCGAAACGTCGGTTGTTTTTGTCTGTTTAGTGTTTGACTGCTATGTACACAGTGATTTTCATCACTTCCAGTGTACTGTTTTCCTGACACTTTTGTGGGCTCTGAAATTGGCAATTTTTGGCCATCGAACTTTGCCTGTATTGTGCCTACTCTTGATGTTTGGTTAAGGGGTACTACACCCATGCATTTTTTTGCATTTTTTGCATTTTGTGAAGAAATGAGAAAAGAAATTGGACAAAGTGGTATGCAAAATGAAGGGCAAATCTTCTCGTTCAATTGGTGGCATCAGTATCAATGAAGCGTACATGCTTCTAATGATATAAGCCAAAAGGTGGTACATCACTGATGTTTTAAATTCACTTCATTTTGGAAAGCTTACTATCAACGGATTTCGTTAAAATTTTGGATATGTGTTGCTAACACATTAGGGAAATAATGTTGATATGTAAAATGGGAATAAGCGGTCCCTGATCTCTTTTATGACTTCATGAACTTGGTGCTCCACAACTATCAAAAAACGAACCGGTTAAAATGCTTCTATTTTCAATGTTGAGCTATATTTTGTATTTTGAACTTGCGACACTATTTCACTGAAACTTAATTAAGCCATAGGTAACAGGTTACCACAACCACACTACAGCAATGTTGAAAAAGATTGTATTTTTTGTCACCCATACCACCATATTAGGTAGTTTTCCGTAAGCTTCATTTTGTGATTTTGGTAACTATTTTATATTTATTTGCCCAATTCATCTCAACTAGGCAATCTAAATTGTACTCACCATTTACATCCCAAGGTATTTTAGTATATCCACCTCACATATTTCCATTATATATCCAGTAACAGACAAAATATCAAAATTGATGCCTCATTATGACATGTATGATATCACAGACTACCACATGTTGATGCCTGAATTTGACCTGAACCAATTGACCTATAACCTGACCTTTGATGACCTTATAGCCTTTTTTAATCTCTTTTCCTAACACCACATTATAGAAGATAAATACATGGTGTACTATTAAATTGTCTATGTGGAAGAGATTAGGCCTATTTAATTTATTCAGTGTTATAATCAGTGAGTACATTTCTATAGATGGTATAACAAAGGATTTAATGTATTCTATTCATGCCCCTACTTGAACATGTTGAAAAGAATAAATTATGGACAATTTATGGTTTGTTATGAAACACGCATCTGAGTTACCAGGATACATGTAAACAAAAAATATATAGGGCTAAAATGACTTACTATACAATGGTTTAAAAGCACCTTTTTTATTATTATTTTATTTTTTTCTTTATTTCACATGATCCGTGCATATATTGCCTAGCTATAAATGAAAAAATATTTTTTTAGACCAATCAAACCAATACATGGGTGTAGTACGCCCTTAAGCGTGTCTGTTTATACATTTATGCACAGTGATTTTCATCACTTGTTCTAGTGCAGTTTTGTATTACCATTGATCCTTGTTGTTTTTGCAGGTTCAGCACTTCTGTGGGCCTTGGAACTGGTAAATTTTGGCTATCTAACTTTGCCTACTTCTTCTACTTGTCTGCATTTTACTTGTTTCCCCACATCAAGTTGGTGTACCTTGCCTTTTTCGTTCCTGTTGTTCTTATTCAAGGTATCCTCTTGTATCATTTATTGATCCTTGATGTGTTTTGTGTCCTCGTCCGTTGGATTCACCATTACCTACTTTCTCATCATTATGTACTTAACGCTCTGCATGCTAGCCACAGGCTTCGACATAAATAGGCCTAATTAATGCATTTTACATTCTGATTCCAAATATGGTCATGGAAATTTACAATTCTTAAATTTTTGGAATTGTTTAACAAAATTTGAAACTTGTGGTCTGCAGTCGACATCCGTGTGGAGAGGGTTAAGCCAAACAACTTTAACCAGTGGTGTGTGAAATTGTGTACCGTACTAAGCCAAATACTAGTCATGTTCAGACGGTCATAGGATTCTCGAGGATCGGCATGCTCGAGAATTGCGATTCCTAAGTCAACCCCCGAGTGCGTGTCCACATGTGACTCAATTGCATCCTGGACGGAATCCATGAGTTTTGCAATGTCTGATCCCGTGTCTGATGCATGTCGTCAGCTTTGGAATTGCAACCGGTAGCTTTCTGTGACGTACCTACTAGTGGCGCACCGAATTGAGCCGCGTATTAAGGTCATAAGTTATGCCCAGCACTCGAGTATCGCAAAATGTATCGTTTACACTAGCCCTAGAACTCCGGCCATAGTATCCGTTTTTTACTTCTACTAGGGCCAGAGGCACTTACATTGAAAAATTTGTTGGAGATGCTTGAACGATCCAGTACAAAAAATGACAGCATTTCAATGCTTGATCGAACCAGTACAAATGTGTGTCAGGTCACTATTTAACATGATAAAACCCACTTGAGAACACACAATCGCCGGTCATTTCTAAAGATGCATTTATACTCAATCGCTTTTGCAGAAACCTGAATCGCACGCATGATCAGTGTACTAAATCGCCGTCGTATTTGCCTGCTGAGCATGCGCATGATTCGCTGTTTTTCAAAAGCGACACGTAGGCCTATATTGACACCCTCTGTCGGTCAACGTTCTCTAAAATTGTACACATAACTTGTGTAGTTAGCGACATTGATTCAGTCTGATGATGAGTAACCCATGGGTATAAACACAGCTTTACACAATGACTAATTTACATAGGCACAAAAGACCGTGTTCTTGTACCGTTACTCAGCCAAACATGGCAGAATAGGTCCCGGATCTTCGTACATGTTCCTATCTCCTCAACGTTATACCTTTCCAACAAGGAAAGAGATACGAAAGGCGAACGTCTAGTTTACACGGCAGTAAAACTCGAGGATCACTCGGGGGAAATCGTGAAATCCCCTAAATTTCTTGGAGATAAATTTGGGGATACATTTTTGGGCAAACTTAGGGATTGGAATACCCGAGAGCGTTCACATGGCAGATTACTCCAAGTTTTTGCTTGAGAACTGCGTTGCATAAGCAGAAAGCCCTCTGTGTGGACGGGCCTAGTACTATGTGATCAGTTGTCCTTCATTGGTTCATCTCTATTATTTGTAGGCGACAATTCTATGAATGGCCAGTGTATTCATTCCTATTCAGTCAAATGGATGAATGGGGTTTATTTGTTGACTTTCTTGGGATTAAATATGTGTCTTGCCGTCGTTTTATCTTTTCAGTTTCTGTTTCCGTAACCGTATCCGTTTTTGTAAGTCATTGTTATTCTGAAGTGGTAGTCTCCTAGGTGTGACCAATCTTTTATTCTAGCCTTTTGTTAGTTACTGAAAATTTGAAGCTCGTGAATTTCAGATTTCGTTTTGGTAAGTTATATTGATTTTTTACATAAAATCTTGAGATGTGCGGTTGGGTGCTAATCTAGACAAAAGAAGAGTCTAAATTTTACGGTCCTAAATTCACGGGAAATTGTACGGCTTCAATTGACTTGTGTTTGGTGTATAGACGAATCCAAAATGTGAAATGATTCGGCCTTGGCGGAAATTTTAAACTGCATTCCATCACCCGTTTTACACCTTCCGCGAAAACACAGGTAGACAAAAGAATAACACAATGCACAAAACACACAGCATGGTCTATTCGTTGTTGAAGTGACATAATAATCGGATTAACTATACGCGGTATCTATGCATTGATGTACTTGCGAACAAAAGGACTATGTATATGAATAGATGCGACGGGATTATCTCCATTATATATATTATTAGCTATTATTCTATTAACCCTCCTCGTCCTTGCATCTTCTCTAGGTGTTAGGCGGCTTTTATTTGCACAATTGGACGCTCAAAACACCAGGTTGGTGCTAGCGGCTACCCAAAGATGTCCGACCAAATCCTGACCATGACTTGGCTACTTGGATTCGTCTATATGCACTTACGCCTAGAGGTAAGTGGCTCCTAAAAATAGTCTTGCATTGAAATATATACTAACCATATTGCCAAGTTATAAGCAAAAGTCTTTCATATTGGCGATGAAACGAGCGTCTAAAATAGTCAAATATCTCCCAATGAGGCGCGTACAAGTGGTGATTTGGTAATCATGTTTTATATTGAAATGCAATACAAAAGAATTGCACTGGAGCAAAGATAATGTATTCTATTCATTCGTACCAATGGTAAGCTAATCTGATAATTGGCTGGGTCTATATGTAAGGCTCGGGTTTATTTTAAATGTTATTTTTGCAGAGCTTATTTTCAGTCATGGATCATACTGATAAATTTCGCAACGGATGGAGAGGGAGGGAGGGAGGGAGGGAAATACTTGAAACTGAACAAGTGAGATTGGGAGGGTGAGGAAGAAAGAGAGAGAGGAGAGAAAGACTAGAAAGAGAAGAGAGTAGGGACTGGGGAGGGAGTGGGGAGACTGATCATTGGGGGGGGGCAGGGCAGGAGGAAGCAAAATAGGGAGATAGACATTGATGGAAGGGCGACACTGTGGCCATGCACAAGTGCTTTGGGAATCGACAGGCTCATAAGCGGACCTTTTGTGATTTTAGGGCTTATTTGCAACGTTTTTACAGAAAAAAGTGGACTTTGTCATTCGGATTGGCATGCATTTTGTCAAATTAATGTAGATCAATTTACCAAGAGGGCGCTAGGCCATTAAAAACACTGGTGTTAACATAATCTTTTCTCTCCCGGTTTTATTGACATAAGCAATCACCTCTATTGAAATAAGCTGATTGGTACTTCAGAGTTAACAATGAAATCAGATTACAGTAACTTACTGAATCCCTTGCGTTTTCGTATCTGAACAAAAGACTTACGGAAACTGAAAAGATAAAAAGACCCCTAGTGCAGGAGCTAAGGTAGGCTCGCAGTGACATGCGAAATCTAGCTGCTTCTGCATCCAGTGCTCTGGGAATGGTCATCAGTAAAGTAAAAGCCCTGGGTGGTATCAATTTCAATTCTTTCACCAAGCTTTAGGGACGCACCATTAGATACTCAGGGGGGGGGGTAGGAAGTTAGGGTCGGGGAAGAAATGTTTTTTGCCGCCGAAGGCGCAAGTTTTTTTTTTTTTTTTATAATTTCATGCATTTATACACAGTTAGGTGGGGGAAGGTTTTTTTTAAAAGTGTTGGTGGGGAAAGTTTTTTTTTGCTAATGTAGTGGGGGAAGTTTTTTGTTGTTGAACAACTTCCTACTTCCCCCCTGAGTATCAAATGGTGCGTCCTTATGACTCTTTCGTTGGTCCAATTTTAGACTACGGCAGAGGGGTCTGGGTATTGATGAGTTGTCCTCGATTAATTCTGTGTTCTCCCACCGCGCTTGCCGATTTTTCCTTGGTGTTGGGAAATATGTTCCAAATGACGCCATGCTTGGTGACTTGGGATGGGTTTCCCCTTTTGAGCGTCAAATGCAGTCAGTGGCTAGAATGTGGACAGCAACCGCTACCCAAGTAAAGTTTTTCAATGGTCCCAACATTTAGCAGGTAAAGGTATTAAGAACTGGTGTTACAAAGTAAGATCGTTATGTTCTAAGTTTAATTGTGATCTAATTCTGAGTATTTCTGAACAGATCGGTACTCGAAACTTAGTTAATCATATATCCGATGCTGCTAAATTGTTTGTAGAAAATCGTTGGAAAGAGGCAATCTTTAATGACCGAAGAATGCTCGCAATAAACTTCGTACGTATCGCACCTTTAAATCCACTTATGGCACTGTATAATTAGTTTTGCAGCTTGTGCATATACAATAATAATTATATTGAAATAAATTTTAATAATAATTATTGAATTTAATCAATAATTAAACAAAAGTCGGGCCCTTAATTAAATAATTAGTCAAGTTCATTGTTTATTACAATATTTGTTGTTGCTGGCTATTCTTATTGCTATTGTCATTTCGAAATGAAACCTATCTGAATATGTTAATTTACCGTGTAATTCGTTCAATTTATCGTCAGGAAGATGATAATTTTCTGAAATTTGCGATATAATACGACAAATGTTATTGCGAATTATTAAAAATTGATATTGTGACATGTGGTTTTGTCACATTTATTAGGCCTTAAATAGCCCCCTCGCTTGGCACGCTTGGTTGGAAAACTTTATCCCTCAGCCTAATTTGCATGTCAATGTACTTCTGCTTAGTGTTCGTTCAACCCTGGGCAGTCATCATTCCACCTCAGAGGAGTCAAGAAGCAAATAGGTTTTTCATAGAAAGTATCTGGCCAGGGTAAGTTAACATTTCCTTTAATTATATTGTTTTTCATTAAGAAAGTTGATCAAGTGAAATAGCACTGTTTGATTCATGGTTTAGAGTAATTCAGTAAAAAGTTGGGTTATTATATATTACCACTATTTGTGTTATAATCTAAAACGTGGTGCTGAGTCATGTTGAAATCTGGAGAAAGGGGCAGGATTGGTCTTTTGGGTGGGTGAATGATATTTTATACGTACTAATAGATAGGGAGAAATTTAGATATTTTTGATAGTACCACGATATTTTGTGATATTTAGACATTGAGAACAATAGTTAGACAAAATTGATAACTTTATCAAATATCGGCGATAGCTAAACAAAATTTATAAAATATCGGATATAATTTTGATATATCGTCTAGCTAGATCTTGAGAACGATAGTTAGCCTATACAAAGTTAATATATATCATCTCTTTAGATTTAGATGACGATATTAAGGGGGTACTACACCCATGTGGTAAATTTGTGACTATTTTTGCATTTTTCTCAAAAAAATAATTACACACTGGTAACAAAAGTTATGTATATTATTGGGGCAAGGAATCCAATTACTACACTGAAATTTCAGTGACTCAAGACAAGCGGTTCAGTATATATGATAGGAAACGAGGTACATCCTAGCGGTACCTTATTTCTGATCATAAATAAAGAACCGCTTGTCTTGGGTCACTGAAATTCGAGTGTAGTAATTGGATTCCTTGCCCCTATAATATACATAAATTTTGTTACCACTGTGTTATTAGTTTTCGAGAAAAATGCAAAAATAGACACAAATTTATAGAGGGGTGTAGTACCCCCTTAAGATAAAGGAGCAAGGAAATTTTATAAAATATGGCGATATATCTGATAGTTAAACAAATGATACATATCGTCTAGTTAGATTTAGTTGGCGATATAGGCAAAGTAGCATGGAAATTTTTATAAAATATCGGTGATATATCTGATAGTTAGGCAAATGATACATATCATCTAGTTAAATTTAGTTGGCGATATTTATATAAGACAAAGAAGCATGGGAATTTTATAAAATATCGGCGATATATTTGATAGTTAAACAAATGATACATATCGTCTAGTTAGATTTAGTTGGCGATATAGGCAAAGTAGCATGGAAATTTTTATAAAATATCGGCGATATATCTGATAGATATCGTCTAGCTAGATTTAGATGGCGATATTTAGATAAGACAAGCATGGAAATTTGATAAAATATCGGCGATATATCTGATAGTTAGACAAATGATAGATATAGCTATATTTTGAGAACGAATATCTAATATAATTGCAGCATTAATATATAGCCATTTAAGCAGTCCATTTAGGCCCTATAGAACATTATTGTCCTCTGCTGTATTAAGATCAAGTGATTCTCCCATTATCATACTTTTGTAACAATGTTCACTTAATAATTGCAGCTATAAAATAGCCATTTGCCAGGCAGTCCCTTTGTCATTATTTAGAACGCTTTGTTTTCTGCTGAAATTTAGTTCAAGTGATGCTCCCATTATCATACTTTCATGACAATGTCCACTCATGTTTCTGAAATATTAACATATAGTTGCAGCTATAAAATAGCCATTTGCCAGGCAGTCCCTTTGTCATGTGTAATGGGATCAAGCAAAATCAGTCGAAACTCGGAAATATTCCTTCTGTTATTTTAAAAGAGAAAAGAGAAAATATAAATAAAATAATTAAATATTTTGCAATTCTCTACTTTGGACGCGGGCAAGAAACAGGAAACTAAGAATCAATTGTAAAGGGCCTTATTTCTCAATGTAGGCCTATACTTTAGTTTATGTCTTGACATTAATATGAGGATCAGTCCCTGAAAATTTGGTGATCATACCTTTTCCCGGCCCCCCCAACTCAACACAAAAGTTGATAACCATGAGAGTTACCAAATTGCTCAGAAAAGGGGTTATTTTTTTACCAGTAGCAAGGACCGCGAAATTGGCAAAATAGGGGTATTTAATTTGCACTGTCCGTGAAATTGGACAGTGAAATCAGCAAAATAGGGGTATTTGATTTGCACTGTCTGCGAAATTTGGATAAAAGGGGTAGGCCCCCTACTTGAGAAATTCAGAAATTTTATGTCAATATTTAGTGTCATTGATAAGGGGTGTTTGAAATTCTAATCATTGAAAATTGGTATTTGAAATTCTGTTCATTAAAAACTACAAAAAAGGGGTTGTTTTGGCCAACTTTTGTCCTCGATTTTGTATGAAAAAGGGAAGTAAATTTGATGAAAAATCATTGCAAAGGGGGCCTACAATTTTTGGTAACTCTCATGGTTGTCAATTTTTGTGTTGAGTTGGGGGCCGGGTACCTTTTACGCATAAGCCAAAATATAAAATTAGATGCATATATTTTTTTAATTGATTCAGACAATCCTGGAAAAAAATAGTTGACACTCTTATACTGATTAAACAATTCAAATGCGTGCCTTTGTGAAGCACAGACTGCTCATATCTCACCCTTATTCAAAATGTTTCAATGTTTCTGCTTCTTTGTCCAACATTTAATTGGGGAGAGAACAGGGAGGCAGATATATACCAAACCAAAAAGTTTGCCAACATTTTTTCCAGGATTGTAGCTTTTGTAGGCTACAATTTGTAGCTAGAATGTGCTTCAATGAACATGTCATATACTGTATTGCGAATGAATTGGTGTGATGCGCCCATAACATCAGTGAACTCACCTTGAACCATGCTCAGTCATAAATAATGTTCATAATAATATGTAGGCCTATGCGAATCTACTATTAATTATGTATAATGCCGTGCAATGCAAGGACCTTTAGTGCAGGGACAAGTCGGTGAAGGTATTAATAGTCAGAGGATATGCATGTAGTACCTACAAAACAGGGCAAGAACGCATTTTCGTATACTAGTAGTAGTAATCTTTGATAGGAAGCTTCAGAGGTAAAGTAACTTCTTTTTCATTGTCTGGGCGAGGCTGGTTTAAAGCTGTTTAAATTAAATCCACGGCTAGTTTTTAATATAAATTTCTTTTTATAACATGATATAATTATTTATTGTTTCACAGCTGGACGTACAATTTAATATCCTGCAGCAAAATACTACAACCCCGGGGAAAAAACACGCATGGGATGGGCCTGTCTGGGTTATGTATTATTATAGGCCTACCACACATAATGTCATGTACATGTAGTTCCCAGAAAAACATTATGGAAATCCATGTATTCCAACCGTACAGTATCTATGAATAATTAATCGGCTGACGTCATTAGAAACTACAGATGTTGTGTTTCGTCTATTATGACTAATATAATATGCCTACACGTGTACGTGTTTGAACATCAAATCAAATTATTATTATTATTTATTTAGTAACTATTAGTTATTGTAATTATTTTTTTCTTTTCTTCTTCTTCTTATTATTATTATACCCCCTGTATAGTATTGTTATTATTATTATTTATTTATTTAGTAACTATTAGTTATTGTAATTATTCTTTCTTTCTTTCTTTCTTTCTTTCTTTCTTTCTTTCTTTCTTTCTTTCTTTCTTTCTTTTTCTTTCTTTCTTTCTTTCTTTCTTTCTTTCTTTTTCTTTCTTTCTTTCTTTCTTTCTTTCTGTCTATCTTACTTCCTTTCTTTATTTCTTTCTTTCTTTCTTTCTTTCTTTCTTTCTTTCTTTCTTTCTTTCTTTCTTTCTTTCTTTCTTTCTTTCTTTCTTTCTTTCTTTCTTTCTTTCTTTCTTTCTTTCTTTCTTTCTTTCCTTCCTTTCTTTCTTTTTTATTTGCAGTTAAAATGTCTCAAAAACATGGAATTGCATTGATAGGTTTCGGTCGCATGGCAAGAATTTCACATTTTCGTCATATCCTGTGTCATCCTAAACTTGATTTGAAGTATGTCGTTGAAAAAGACACGGCAATGGCTTCTAATTTTGTAAAACAGTATCGAGATGACATTGTGGTTGTGCCACCGTCGGATCTACAAACTGTTCTTGAAGATAAAAGGTAAATGTTCAAACAGACATTTCATGTGTTTGTGTGTGGGGGATGTTGGGAATGGTGGGGTGTGGGGGTTGTGAGGGGTGGTTTGCAAGGGTGGTGGTGGTTCAATTATACTACAATTCAATGTAGTATACTGAGAAATGTTTAATTACTAGTACTTTAAATTGTTCCAGCCCTATTAATAGTGTATGAGGCTGCCTCCTCAGATGGGGTGTTTGGTACCAGTTGGGGGGGGGGGGTTAGCAAAGCTGGACTTTTACCATAGGTATTTGACATCATGGGCTACATAACAACGTCATTTTGCATTTAGGATTTTATTGCTTTGCAAAGTAGCAAAACTTTCTTTATATACGGCCCAATTCGTGCCTGGAAAAGGCTATCCCCTCTTACAACCTATCGACAGGTCTGATTTCTATAATGAGGTGTCACCGGGTTTGCAAGAGATAATCTAAACACCATGAAATTCACCACATGATGATGATGATGAATGGACTTAGTTTTGTGCAATGTAGTTATATTGAACTTTTTCTGAAGTAAATCGCCTGCTGTATAGTTTTCGATACAGATGATATGTTTACTTTGTGATTAGGCCTGACCATGACCTGCTAGTTTTGATTAACCAATCAGTTATGTGTATTGTCAGCATGTGATGGCTATAGGCCAATTGCAAACATGTTTATAAAAAAGGCTAAAAAATTACTACACTGAAGAGACTCTTTGCCGGGTTTAAGGGCTAAATAGTAAGTTGTCATGTGGGGCAAGATTAGATAAAGGCATACAAACTAGGGTATGAGATATTAGGAATTATTTCCTAGCCTCTTAACCACAGGGTTGGTGGGCTATAATAGCTATTCAAGACACAGGATATGTAAGGGATAAAATGTGCATATGAGATATGGGGGCATAGTTTGACCTATCTAGGACGTATACCGTTCTTGAGTTATAACCGAAAAGGTCAAAGGTAACGTTTTTGGCTCTATGGGGGTCCAAAACATTCAAGTGCTTCGATTTTGACAAAAAAAAGGTGTCACTTGAATTGTTCATATAAATAACGGTATAGGATTGCACCATCTCTATAGGATGTTTCCTAGGTAACGCAACAAAATAGGTCAAGTACCATTGAGGCTTATTGACCTTGACCTATTTTGCTTTAAATTTACACCACTTGTACAAAAGAGGATCTCAATTCTACCAAAGAGCTCCCTCAGGTTAGGCCTATATTCATTTATTTTCTTGCCCCAATCAATTCAGTGCATGCAGAAGCTGATTTCTTTTTTATTGTATTTTCAGTGTTGACGCTACTTTTATATGCACACCGACAGATGCTCACGAGGAATACATCAAAGCCAGTCTGAACGCAGGTAGGTGATTACCATGCATGTAAAGCTAAACCTCGCATTAATATCCAAAACTGAGCCCGTCAGTGTATATTATAGCTCTCATTATGGGGAAAATATTTTTTCCGGGAAAAATATTCTCTGGGAAACATAATATTGGCCCTCATCGTACACCGTTTCATATACTGGAAGTACTAGTATCACATTTGCTTAGAAAAGTTCGTCTGCTGTTAATTCTCTGATTTGTCTTAACGATATTGACAAAATGACGAATAGCGATTCGTCTGTTTGCTAAAATAATGTTACGCGTGAATTCTCTTGAACTAGAGAATAGGTAATCACACAGTAAAGAGCCGTAACATAACATGCAAATTGCTTTTGCCAAACTCATAACGATTATCGACTATTAAGTCTGCAAAAAATTAACGCAGCTGTTATAAATACGACTATAACTTCAGAACTAATAATAATTTGTTTTCACACTATTTCGACATAAAAAGAAGGATGATTTATTTACGCGCATTTACGTATCCAATTTGTCCAATTTCGTTCAATATTAACAATACAGCAGTGTTTTGAAAGAAAAATGTCCGAATTTAAAAGATGCAGTTATTTGTATTGATATGAAGTAAGCGCGAAGATAATGGCTTTAGGTGCTACAGTGCTGGCATAATAACCATTGATAGATGTAGACTGCACTTTAAAATTCGGGCGTTTTTCTTTAAAAGCACTACTGTGTTGTTAATATTGAACGACGTTTGACAAATGGGGTATCAAATCTGCGTAAATAAATCATCCTTCTCTTTATGTTGAAATATTGTGAAAACAATTAATAGTTCTGAAGCTATAGGCGTATTTATAACAGCTGCGTTATTGTTTGTGCCGACTTTATATCCCAATATCCAGGTAAAGCGGTATTTTGTGAAAAACCGTTGACGACCGATGAAGCCTCCACCCAGACGTGTTATGCAGAAGCAAAGAAAAAGGGACTGTTATTGTTTTGTGGTTTCAATAGGTAAGAACGTATAGACGAATCTCACGAGCCAAGTGATAGTCAGAATTGAGTCGGCCATGACTGGGTCCCCGGCGCACCAAACTGGTGTTGTGACTGTCCAATTGGGTGGATTAAAGCCGCTTAAAAATCGATGTCATGTTGTATTGTGTTGTACACTTTCATCATTCTATTGTCTACGTGTAACACGGGTGATGAAATGCAGTTTAAAATCCCCGCCAAGGACGCATCATTTCATGTTTTAGGTGGAATATATCCAACGGGGACACAGCTATGGCTGCCATTGAGGTGTAGGAATGCGTGAAATGAGATTCGTCTATAGCCCATGTGGCAGTGGTAGATAAGAAGGGCGACAAGGAGAGAAGAGGAATATTGAAATGAAAAGATTGATTGAAAAGATGCAATTTGATGGTAGATCGTACAATTCCTGGTGCTGTAGTGTGTGCATTATGGAAGCTCTCTAGATGTGTTGCAGACATACAGACTTGGATGATTGAAAACAAGTTCAAATTAAATCAAGAAAAGACGGAGTTCTTTTCTGGCAACATCTCCCCATCATTTTAAAAAGTATTGCTAATATTAGCCTTATTCTTGAGGGTACGGAGATTTTTCCTTCCACTTTGGTTCGTAACCTTGTGGTTGGTTTTGATCGCTCATTGGAAACATCAACATAATTTGTCCATATTTGGATTTCAATACTTGTCAAAATACTGTCAGGACCCTCATTCTCTCACATGATTACTTTTGTTCAATGGTTTTCTGCAGACTACAGAAATTACAGAATAAATGTGCCAAGCTGACTACAGAAATTACAGAATAAATGTGCTAAGCTGATATATCGTAAGCTCAAATCTGATCATGTGAGCATTAAGAGCATAAAGAGATTTTCATTGGCTACCAGTTCATGAGAAAATCAAGTTCAAGACACTCACGCTTGTGTACATACAAGTATAAGAAATTCATTTTCATGTCGTTTGCAATAGCGCCATCGTCTATCTCGCCATTCTGCTTACTTTGCGTAACCACGCTCGAAAATAGTCTAGACCACTTGGTGACGCGCTAGTAGAAAAAGGGTAAAACAAAGACCAATATTAAGTGCCAAACTGATTTCTTTCAGTTCACTCCAAAAAGTCGACTCATAATATTATTATACAGAAAACTTGCCTGTATCAAATTGATCAATATCAGGGCAAAGAGCAGGTACACTACCAACAGCAACAAGCCGGATAAAGAGCCTGATCTCGTGTGAGATACTATAATAAGAGTTCCAACAAGGTTTAACAGGCCACAGGTTTAAAGTTATGCACAAAGCTTTCGAGATAATATCATCTTCAGTGTGTTTACTTTACTACAGTCTATACTCTACAACAGCAATCACAGCAATGACTGCAATATTTAAAGAATAAAGGTATTGGTTTTAGCCACTGGAGTGCATCTATTACGCCCAAAATAATGATGTCGCCCGTGTTATATGAGAAGATAGATGCACGACAGCGGCTAAATGCAATACTTTTAATCTCATTCTTAAACACTTCAATTCAAATAGAAATATCATAAGAATTATTTTAAGTAAAACAAAGAGGCGAAGCCGAGTTGTTTTACGCTAAAAATAATGATGTCGCGTGTTATATGAGACGATAGATGCACGACAGCGGCTAAAAACAATACCTTTATTCTCATTCTTAAACAATTCAATTCAAATAAATATATTAATCATTAGCATACCAAATTTTATCAAATTAAATCCTACATTTTACAAGGAACTACCTAGGGCTTAAAATCGACCAGTCCCGTTGTTTCTATGCGCCTCCGATTGGTTCAAATAACGAATACGTGTATCGCGTTGATGCACACGCGCTGACCCGGGTGATATCGTGTCATATCACACGGGTAAGAACGAATCAGATTGCAGGAACGTTCTTAAGTGTTTAAAAATGAATCTTACACTACTACTACTGGTACTAAATTGATCAATATCAGTTATCATTTAAAAACAAAATTTTTGTTTTTTGATAGTGTTAATTCTGTTAATGTATGTATAAATAATAAAAGTAATAAGAGCACGGACCTTGGAAAACATTTGCATATATTTTTTTTCTGTTTACAGACGTTTCGATCCCTCCATTAACAGTCTTCATCGGCGTATACAAGAAGGAGAAATAGAACAGATTAAAAATATTCGAACAATAGTACGAGACAAAACTCTTCAACCAAAAGAATATTTAAAAACGTCGGGTATGTTGTCAACGAATTATAGATAATCATGGTTGCAATTTGGAAACAAGGCCAAGAAGAAAAAAATTCCAGAAAAAGATGACTATAGGTAAAATAAGTAATTCTTGGCCAAGCTCGAACATACCTTTTGCGTCCATGTAGCGTACTAAGTGAGTACGCAATGTAAGGCGCGTGCATGCTTTCTAGTGTTCCGAGTGTTCCACCTTGGCCAAGAACTACTTATTTTACCTATAACAGTATAATGCAAATTAATATCATCAAAAGACTCCTGAAATCCTCCCTGTGTTAACTCAGGAATGCAAAATGGCATCCAAGATGGCTACCATTTTTTTATTCGTTCATAATTTCTGTTACCAGACTAGTAGAAATTCAAACACATTTTTTAAACATAGGTTTTTACAAATTATCACATTCATTCAATCCAACGGAATAATTTATTACACGATTGAACAATCAAAATGATCCAAAATCAAGATGGCGTCCAATATGGCGTCCATTTGCTCATTAACTTTAGAACCACACACAATAATAGTTTAAACAACTTTTTTTTTACACACATTCATACATTTGAGTCTTTTTAAAAACATTTTCACCCAAGAAAGTTGACCCTATTATATTCTAATTTTCTATCATCTATTTTTTTACCTCAGGTGGTATTTTTGCTGATAGCGTTGTTCATGAGTTTGACCTCGCCGGTTGGTTTATAGGAGGTTTACCGTCGGTTGTTTACGCACAAGGTCATGCTTGGTTCGAAGAAGTACGCGAACTTGATGACGTCGACCAAGCCCTCGTTGTCATGAAATATCCAAGTGGAGCAATTGTGACCATCGATGCTTGTCGTGAAGCAAAGTATGGCGTTGACCATCGCATGGAGGTATACATTAATTTAGGGACACACCATTTGAACATGCCATATGACTTCCAAGGGTCTGGAAGTTGAGGTCATAGGCGTAGATCCCGAGGGATGGGGGGTGGTAAATTTTGCCAATATTTTGCCGAAGCCCCACCAATGTTGACGCCTGTATGTGGGGTTTTGACCAAATTAACCACATATTTGGCCATTTAGCCCCAAAGTGCAAACTTTTTCGTGCTTTTGCACCATATTTCATCACTTTACCTTCAATATGGCAATTTTTTTCGCGCATTTTACCATAAACTTATTCTTTCGCCAAAGAAATTTTTCCAACCCCATCCTCCCCAATGTCAAAAAGAAATCTACGCCACTGGTTGAGGTCGGGGCAAATTTTGATTTTCGCCGCCGAATGCGGCAATATTTTTTTTACACTAGGTATTGCCCAGTTATTGTACTGGGGACAAACTTGCAAAATCGTCCCGCTGATACGCTAACATCTGCTCTCTGCTAAATTTGGCAATTTTTAATTCCAAATCCCGGTTCCAAATGTGCTAAAATAAGGATAATTGTGGCCTAAAACAGGTCGAAGGGTAAATGGTAGTCACAATCTGTGGTACTATATAATTATTATACAATATACGAGTATATTTTGTTACAAATTATTAAATTGGCACTCGATCTGTTTCCTACTGTGATATGACTTAAGCCACAGGTTATATACTTTACTATTGTCAAAATTCCAGATACACGGAAGTAATGGTGTGTGTTTGCAACAAGAAGGGGGATACCCGACATCTGTTGTGAGTTTAGGCGACAATGGCGAATTACGAGAAAACCGATATGCTGACTATTATGCGCTGTGGAAGGACTCATTCGAAGCTCAAGTTGAACACTTTGTTGATGCTCTTGAAGGTACGATCCTATAACCATGGAAGAAAGAGATAAGAAGGAACCACAACGAACACATTCACTTTGTCCACTCCTTTACCGACATTTAATTGACATTGTTATTCATGAGGATTTACTTTGATCAATACCCCGCGTTAAATAGGTGATTGGTATTGTACTCTATGTATTTGCATGTCTTCTGGAGCGTGTCTGAAGGATGATTTGAACTAATGACCTTCCGTGCAAGCACTCTATACGCTGGCGAAGTTACGTAATAATCGGATTAACTACCATAGCAATAGGTGAAAACAATTTTTGAATATACCGCGCTGCACTGATACGTTCATGCGGTACCTCTTCATTGAACCATATCATGCTGATTACTTGCACCTGTAAGATTAGTATCTTTGAAAAGACCAGTATTGTTTTCAATCTATGATTGCAGACATACACAGGTGATGAGTGTAACTTGCTTGTAGTGTAGCGCGATATGTTCAAAATTGTTTTCACCTATTGCTATGGTAATTAATCCGATTAATTACGTAACTTCGCCAGCGTATAGGATTTTCTCTGGTGACGTGATCATCGGTCATTGATGGCCTACATCTTTTTCTTCCATTTCGCCCAATTTTCCCGAACTTTGATGACTTTTTTCTCAGAGTTGGCAGTCTTTGGCACTGAAACGAGTTAGCTAGTTACGATTATACACATATAAACTATTAAATTAAACAGGTTTCATGTACCGGACTCAACCGGAACATTGTGCATTATTTAAGAACATTTTGCATCTATTTTTCATCGAAAAAGTCACCAAAATCTTACCTTATTTGCTAAAGATGAAACTCAGCAAATAAACGGCCGATTTTGATGACCTTTTCGATGTGTTAAAGGACATTTTCTACACAACACAACACAAGAAAACAGTTTGACTGTAGATCCCAAAACAAAGCTACTATACATTTTCAGAGCATCAGTGAAATTCCATAATCTTACTTCTGGGTAGCGTTTGTTTGTTCTTGGATGGGTTTGTTATAGTTTTTTCAGTAATGATTTCGCCAAGCATCGATCGCGGTAAATGGATCATACATGAAAGTAAGTACCATTGATAGCTTTTCTTTTCATGCGTCAATGGATAAGCGGATTAAAACTTGGCCGATCGAAGTCGTTGTGGTTCCTTCTCATCTCTTTCTTCCATGCTATAACGTAGTTGATAACATAATAGAATATTCGTTCAACAAGTATTCGTTACTCCATCAATTCAATACATTTTTATATTATAACGAGTATGTGTTGACGGAAAATCAATTATATGTTATGTCGAATGTCTAGTGGAAATATATTATCGATTTTACTTCATCAAACATTCGTTAGAAGTAAAACATTACTGGAAATAAAATGGGAATAAATCAAATAACGGAGACATCGAAAAATTCTATGGAACCTAAGATTTATCACATGCACTTCCATAGCGCATGGAAAACATAACCTCGTTATTGCTTGTTCATTGCTCTCGCATCTCGTTACATGGGTATACTGCAAGTTGGTTATAATTAAAGACATAGATAAAAAAAGGAATAGCAGCAAATGGCGACAAATTACGTACTTTTACAAGGCAAAAAGCAGCTGTTTTAGGCATTGTTGACATGGTGCCTTCGCGAAAGAAAGTTTCCTACTATAAAGACCTAACTTTTGAGATGGTTTGCATGTTTGAAGGTGCACAATTAACAATAAGGCCAAGAAAAAAATTTGTTTGCTTGCCCTCAATTGAATTTTAACAATTGGGTCGGTCGGTCGGGATTTCTGTTTTTTTTAATTACTAGGAAACTGTTTGTATATGAAAAATCAGACAATTTTGGTTGACAGACGACGTCAGACGCGATAAAATCTTTTTATCTGTCTTTAATTATACTATATCTAGCACTTATTCTATTGTTTTTGTTCCTATTCTCTTAAATTGGCCGATTGAAATATGTCAATCTTTTTACGATTGATGATAGGAATCAATCTAAATAGATTGCAAAATAGATTGAAATGTTTTTTTGTTTTCACTCTAACGCTCTTTGTAGACTGATGTCACTATCTAATCAAGTGTTACTCCTAATGTACTGCCAAGTGACATATTTTGCATATGTTTGGAATGAGATTTCAAACATTTTCAATCATTTTTCAACTGGAAAGGACAATGAAAATCAATCCTTTCTACTGCAAAAACTCAATCGAAAAAGATTTTCCCCTAACTTTATTCACTAAAAGATTGTTAAAGTTTGAGAAGTACTCCTTTTGATTGATAAAAAAAGTTTGAAAATTCAAATTACCCGACTGAACAGTCGAAAACGATTTGTCCCTAATTCGGGACGGCGAGCTTGAAAATTCAATCTTTTTGATTGAATATTCAATCGGGCAATAATCGTCGGCCGTATCACATACTGACGTATTTGCAAAATACGCATTTCGAGAAAATCGAACTTGAAAATCTAGTGATTTTCATTTGCTGCATAATCTTGATTAAAATATTATTGTCGATTAAAACCAGGTTAACAGTAATGCAAACCACCAAAAAAACGTTGACAACGTAAAGAAAGCAGCAAGTTTAAAAAGCCCCCACCTCGGCTCACTTTTTGAAACTTGGTCCCATTTGTAAAAGATACTGATTTAAACTTTGTCATAATTATCAACTTAAAACATTTCCAGAAGTGTTATGTATCTTTAATGTGCCGATGCGATATTAAGTTGTTAGCATTCTGGAACGATGAGAAAGGTTATTATGTTGTTCTTGGCCAATATCCTATATATGTTTTGTTTTATAATAAGTAGGCATGTTAATGGCAATGATGCTATTGTTTAAACGTTAAAAACACCGATTTGCTGTTGATATTCAAAATGGGACCAAGTTTCAAAAAGTGAGCCGAGGTGGGGGCTTTTTAAACTTGCTGCTTTCTTTACGTTGTCAACGTTTTTTGGTGGATTTTATTTCTTTTATGAATGTAGCCAAGCAGCTTTAAGTTTGGAAAGTCATCGGGTTACGAAGTACTCCATAAAACGAATAAAACGAAACATAGATGTTTGAAATTATATGTTATCCTTGATTTATGACAGTAAATAATTTAATAAAACTTTATCAGCCGTTTATTTTTAAAACTTGCTAGTCACAGCTACCGCGTGACTGTAATGTTAATAGGGATACATATACATTTTAATAAACTTTATTCAAGGCAACTAAGAAAATGTAAATATGAACAACACATACCCAATGTTGACGATGCCAGCGAGACACATAGTCAGTGCGATTTACTTCAAATTGAAGCTGAGAAATGCAAGGCTTATACTACGGAAGCGTCTAAGTGCCACGACTTAGCAAGATAATTATGTTTTAATGATTGTAGTTTTTGTAGCCCTGCGGGGCAATCTAGTTGGATATCCAAATTTCGCGGTTGATAGTTCTTTGTAGCCCTGCGGGCAATCTAGTTGGATTTCCCTATTAAGCGGCGGTTGTTGGCGGTCTTTCGCGGTTTGTAGTTTTAATTTCCCTCATTCTTCATGCCAACCATGATTGTGATTTTGTAGCCCTGCGGGGCAATCTAGTTGGATATCCAAATTTCGCGGTTGATAGTTCTTTGTAGACATGCGGGCAATCTAGTTGGATTTCCTATTAAGCGGCGGTTGTTGGCGGTCTTTCGCGGTTTGTAGTTTTAATTTCCCTCATTCTTCAAGCCCTGCTCTCTATCGGGGGGTCCGTGTGTCTGTGGTGGGGACAGTCCCTCCTTTTAATAGGCATTTGGGTATTTTTGCCGCTTTGCTAATTTGCCTTTACGTAACTATGACTTTAGTGGCCTTCCATATTTGGTTGTATCTTTTTGGATACATTTTTGTCCCTGCTGGCCTTCCATACTATAATAATTTTTCACACCTATAGATGTATGCAATAAACCAACCAGAACGGTATAACAATTGAAATGACAGTCATGTTGGAATACAGTTCTACGATAGCTGAAGATGACAAAGGGACAGGTCTCTAGATCGATTCAACAACCATTCATACATATCACATGTTTTATTGTCCTATTATCATGCGAATCGCCCCGTGGTAGGACAGAACTAAAAATGAGAAAAATATTGGTAACATCTTGCTTTGAAAAAAAAAAAAAAAATCATAATAGCACTGGATGATTAAAATTGTGTTATCCTTGATTAATGACAATAAAATTATTGTTTAGTAAAATATTGAAAAAATAAGTTGGTCATCGGATTTCGAACTCGAGTCCCCGGATTAGGAGTTCAATGCCTTAACCATTACACCACGAGACTCGGCTGCGAAATAGCGTGTCGATGTACAATATTTATTATATGAATTGATGTGTCGTCCGAAAAGAACAAAAGAATTGTGAAAAACTTGATTTTTTGGCGAATGGGGTTCGGAATTTGTATGTACGGTATTTCAGAAATTGCTAGGGTATAATTGGAAGTGAATCTGAAAAAGTAGTTTGAAGGTAATAACCAGGTAGACCTGTAGCAGTGTCTAAAAATTCTGAATCAGTATGATTTGCAACTAATTTTCGCTATGAAATACCGCGTGAAATGGAAGCAAAAATATTTGTTTATTACGAACAATGATTGACTGTAGGATTGGTGGCCCTTTTGGAAATAATGAGTTGTCAAGATATTACACCTGGGACTGTAAATAACATTTAGCATGGTTTTAGATACATTTTGTACCCAGCGAAAAATAACATCGAACAATAGAAGTCAAGTGTTTTAATGTTAGCTGTAAATATATAGTCTCACGGGAGCATCTGTTATTAGTCTTCTTTATCAGTCTTTTTTTTAAAAACTTGCTGGTCACGGCTACCGCGTGACTCTAATATACCATATTTTCAATATAATTCACTTATCACTATCAGAGCATAACTTATTCTGCAAAAAATCAATATTAAATAAAATACGTCACTATGTGAAAAGGACTAATGTCAATTTCGCCGTTCAAATGACAAATACGTCGCGCAAATACGTCAGTATGTGAAAAAGTTGCGCAAATACGTCAGTATGTGAAAAGGATAAAACAGCAATTTTGCCGTGCATTGTTAGAGTCGCGCAAATACGTAGCGCAAATACGGCAAATTCTTTAAATTGCAGATACGATATACTGGGCTTGCGCAGTATAGGCGATCGGCAAATACGTCGTTATGTGATGCAGACATTTCAAGGTTTTATAAATACGACATAATTAAATAAATTAATATCTTACTAATTAAGCCACTTTGAGGCATGATTTTTGGTGAATATATAGAGTAGAACATAACAAAGTAATATACCAATTTTCTCAAATATGTTAAACATGTCGAATATATGTCAGAGAGTAAACCATGTCATATGAGACAAATGTAATTATGCCACCAATCGACTTTTTAAAATTTTGTTTTGCTCTTTATGTATTTTTTTTTTTTTTTGTGTAAATGTTGTTACGGCAGAGGAGTGCACAAACATAGCCAAACTTGTTGCTGCTGCTAATGACTCACTGAAGACAGGCCAACCAGTCAAGCTTTAGAGCAGTCCAGTCCAACAGTATGATTTCGACTATATTTTATAATACGTTTTTATAAATACGCACGTGACCCATGGGCACGACATACCAAGACCAGCAAGCGTGACCAAATTCTCATGCATTGACCACTATACAGAGAAGGATAGGAACTATGTAGAAAAATATCGTGAAATTCAGGTATTAATTGAATAGCAAAATTATTACACAAAATTCCGAATTTGTAATATGTTATCAAAAACAACATTTTGAAAGTTTTTGACGACGGAAAAAATATTCAACGACGGAAACGGTTACAATATAATCACAAAATTGAACAAAATAGACAATTTTGCTGCACGGTAGGCTCATGTTGTTCCGCGTTTGCAATCAAATGTATAGGAAGACCACCCGTTATGTAGAAGGTCACTTCGAGACTTACTGTCTACAAGCTGTTATGGCAGCGCGGAGGTGGTCACGTGCGTATTTATAAAAACGTATTTATAGTCGAATCACACTGACCAAGGGGCTTTTATATATGGATACTGACTTGGTATAATAGATCTATCTTGAAATTTGTTGGATATGCTAGCTATTACACACGAGGTGTGTTAAAAAAAACTCGACAAATTATCAGTTGGAACAGTTTAATTGCAAATTCACATACACTGTGCTTTCATCCGAGGTTATGGCATTGGCCACTTTAATAGTGATGTGTCTGATTTGGCATTCAAGTCTAAGCTTGGTCATGACATAAAGTAAGCCAACTTCCCAGACGTATGCATCCCTACAGATTAAGCTAAATTTGTTGACTATAGGTTTCGTTGGTCAATGTTTATAATGTCAAACAGAACATTAAATAATCCAACATATTGGGCTCAAACTTGCCTGTGTGTCCGGAAAACAACTTGTAACTAGTAAGGATCCTAAGGGAACTGCACGGCGACAGTGTGGCCAGGTTCAGTCTTGTTTGATCCTTGTTCGATGCCTGGGTATATTCTTCCTGAATGCGGAGGTTTAAATTGGGAACTAAATTGACCCAACAAGATTAAATCAGCTACTGAATATATGCAAATACAGAGCTATTAAGTTTCTGGTTCATGTATGAGTTTAGTGCAATATAGCGGTATAGTGCAACAAGTTAGGATACATGTAGGCTTTTGTGTGACAATAATTATGAGAACCTATTGTACTTGAAGTTATTATCTCTTCTGTTGTGTCTCAAATATTTTACCTCCTATTTATATTTCTTGAAATATCACCCTTTTTGGATACTACTTTGCACAATCATGATTGACAATATTTACTGCATTTTTTTTTTTTTTTTTTTTTTTATGTCTGAACTATGCAAGGCATTAACAGCTGCTATCGGTATGATAGCGCTGATGGGGTGGCGCCAAGATAGTTGTTAACCTCCCGTTTGAAGCTCAGCCGATTCTGGTTAGAGATAATTGGACCAGGTAGATCGTTCCAAAGGTGAGCTGAGGATGGAAGGAATGACCTCTGGTGGCTGACCAGGTTGGATCTTGGGATTTTGACAGCTTGGTCGTGGGATCTGACAGAACGCCGCAGACGAGGATCAATAATCATACGATCTGGTAACAGATGTTGAAGGAGTTCTGGAGCTTCGCCATAGAACATCCGATGAAATAGAGTGATGGCTCCCACTGCTCTTCTATGTCTCAGGTGCTGTATTTGATGGTTCTTTCCATCTGCTTCTGAGATGCCAATGATACGTACCGCTCTTCTCTGTATCGCATCAAGTTTGGACAGAGAAGTGGGTGGAGCACCCATCCATGCAGAGCTGGCATATTCCATCTTGGATCGGATCATAGTCTTGTATATCGTTGCTCTCTGAGAAGGGACAAGGTAGGGGGCCGCACGACGTAGGAGACCAAGACGTTGGCTAGCTGTTCTTGCCATCTTGTCCACTACAGGGGTCCATGACAGGTCTTTGTTAACAGTAAGACCAAGAAGGTCAACACTGTCTGCCTCTTCTAGAGTTGTTCCAAAAAGTGGAGGTTAGGGTGACTATATGAAGCATCTCTGCGGTTAGAAATAGTGGTGGTCTTGCACTTCGCAGCTCCAAACAGTACATTCCATGTGTTTGCCCATGTCTCTATTGCTTTGAGGTCTACATCAAGTGATATTGCAGCACCAATTCTATCTTCCTTGGACTTGATGGATGACATCAGGGTTACATCATCAGCATATAAGATTGATGGATTTGTAAGTCCGGAGGTGATGTCATCGATGAAGATGATAAACAGAAGTGGTCCAAGGATGGAGCCTTGTGGGACACCAGCATTTATAGGCTTTTCAGTTGATGAAATCCCATTCAGTGAGACTCTCAGGGAACGATTGGTGAGGTAGTCCTTCAACCACTTCAGCAGCTTTCCAGTGAAACCCAGAGCAGATAGCTTTGCCAATAGGCCGGGGTGCCATACCCTGTCAAAGGCCTTACTGATGTCAAGGCAGGCAACTCTACTTTCTTCTCTGTCATTGATGGAGTTTGATAGCCGCTGGGAGACATATGTTAGGGCATCGGAAGTGGAATGGCCAGCCCTGAAACCAAATTGCTGCTTAGATATTAGCTGATGTGAGTCTAGGTGGCGCCACATAGCTTCATATATCAGTCTCTCCATGACTTTAGACAGTGTTGACAGTAGGGATATAGGGCGATAGTTGCTGGGAGAATGCATTCCATCATGAATGTGCCTTTCAGTATTTGTAAAACTGTACAAGCCAGTAGTATGTCCTTCATGAATGGCCCATTGTGCCCCATTCACAAAAGACATACAGGTATACTTCTTGCCTGAACAGGTGCGTGTGAAACAAAGAACACTAGCAGTAGCCAGGGTGTCTCGAAACTACCAACTTGCGACTTTACGCTCATTTAAGCTCATTTAGTGGTAGCAGTTCACATAATTTCATTTGGTACCAATTTATAGGTACAGATCTTCCAGTAATACTAAAAGAAGTACAAACCCCGGGTACAAACACCACATAATGTCGTTACAAGAGAAAAATTAAAACCATGCAATTTACTATAGAAACCTATCATCTTCCCCATGGTAATTTTTGACGGTCCACATATACCCTCGAGTAAATAATTATCACTAAAATGAGCGCAAACGATGGATCTACGATTAAGTCGGGTCGTTTGGGCGTAAACACGCGTGTGTTTTATTATGCAGGATGAAAAATATTTGGGGGTTGGGACATCACCATTCGTAGTACTAATGTTTAGGTAAATAAAAACATCAATGTCAGTCTAGCTATTATGAAGAAAAGAGTGCTAACCTATAAACACAGCTTCAGTTTTGTGGAGTCTTGCAGAGGAATATTCTTGTTCCGTTTGTGTTCATCATAGTTGTTGACCATCTCCTCAAGAAAGGCACTACTACTGAGACTTTTGTCTATGCCATGACCAATAACGGTTTTGAAATTGTCCATGAAAATAAATTGGAATAATCACCACAAGATATTTACATTATTACGTTTTGATATAAGAAGAACCAATTTCTTTTTCAAGCTCTTCTGTTATGTCTGTACTTATTTGACATTAAGCGACTTTGAACCCTAGACTTCTGTATTCATACTAGACACTAGGATCCACAACATTCTCATCTATTAGGGCACAGTTTTTCAACTCCAATACATTTGTACATTCATTGAATGACCTTTGACAATTTGGGTACAAAAACTCATACTCTGAAACTTGAGGTCAAATTTTGAACTATGATTGTGTAATTGAGGTTATTGAACTATGCCATTGGGATGAGGCCATTGTGGTCCATAGTGAGACCATCGTTGTCAAATATGAGGTTACATAGACATGTGGTTACATATGAAGGATAGGTTACTTAAAAAGTACATCTGCACTTGATGTCATAGATAAGATTGGTAGAGGTTACTTCCTGAAATCGTCAGTTTTTTCCCGAACTTGAACTTTTGCTTGTTGTTTATATACGTTGCTAAAATGCCATTGAAATAGCAACATATCCTATAAACGATGCCACTCATTAGGAACCACAACATGCTCATCTATCAGGGGCATGGTTCTTTAACTCCAATATATGTGAACATTCATTGAATGACCTTTGAAAATTTGGGTACTAAAACTCATACTCTGCAACTTGAGGTCAAATTTTGTACTATGATTGTTTAATTGAGGTTATTGAACTATGCCATTGGGATGAGGCCATTGTGGTCCATAGTGACTATACCAATATCGGAAGTTATCAACCTTGTAGCCGTATCCAATATAGGCTATTCAATTTAAAACCACACTACCCCTAGTGGAAGATTTAGCTGTAGTCTTCTACAGAAAGAGTATAAATTTTGAATAGAATAGACAATTGGGTAACTTCCATCTGATATACTCACTCCAGTTGTGGAAGATATAGGAAAAGCCATAATACAGAGGGAGTATGGGTGTCAAAATGATTCATTCTGACCAGTTACATTTGAAAAATTACTCCGCCCCTGTGGAAGATATTTCAAAAATCTTCAACAGGGGTAGTGTGATTTTAAATCGAATAGCCTAATGGATTGAAGAAATGACGTTATTTTTATCTGGTCATTATTATTGTAGAATAAATTTTCTCTGCTCAAATACGTTTTATTTCACACGGTTATAATAAAACGACATTAAGATTTATTTTTCTGATGATAAGGACCATTCAAATTGATATCATCATGGCAAGAAGATGTGCGTTTGTACTGCTCTTTGCATTATTGGAATTACTCTGCAATGGGGTTCCCGTGCCCAAACGACCACCGGGGTTTGTATACAGAGAGTCCGAAGTGAGTTCAACGGTGCCCGTTCAGATGGAGTCTTTCATTGATCTCTTATGCAGTGATTCCAGAGATGCTTTTCCTGTATTGCGACAGGTTGCTGATATGTATGGACCTCAGAAGCTACGATTGTCGATGGTGATGTTCCCTCTTCCATATCATCCTCATGCATATTGGGCTTCCATGGCAAGTTTATTGAAAGCGACGAAGGCCCCTTCGTTGCTTTTGTTTATTTTGTATTTTGTATAGCGGTTTGTGGGCCGAATTAGTTAGTTCAGGCACAGATCCTGTTTCTTTCCAGGACCTGTCGTTCAGGATAGGGTGTTATTTTAAGGAACATTCTTGTTTAGTATTCTGATATAGGGAGTGTTTCATCATTGTTTTTGAGGAGAGGGACTGATTGCGATCTAGTGTGGGCACTCGAATGTTTCAATAGCCGCAAACCGATTGACTGACAGTCTATGTTACTTGACCGCTGTTTAATTTTCGCATATTCAGAATGTTGAAATATGTTTTAAAAACTTAAATTATACCGGATTTATACTCCTTTGCCTTTGCAGAAATGCGAATCACATGTATGTGTCACAAGTGTGTCAAAACACATTGAGCATGCGTAGTATATAGTTGCGTACGTTTCTCTTTTGTGCAAAAGTATTCGAGTATAAATTAAACCATAAACTTCGTCATCTGTTCACGTCAACCCCCTAGTAATCAGTGATTTGCTAACCAGAAATGCCCTACACTGTAAATTTACTGGGCAAAACATCCGTTGCGTAAAACTTTGTATCCAAAATTGTTTGAATTTCATCCAATATTTTGTTCAATAAACTTTAACTCATTTCACGCGGGTGTCGACTGCAGACGACAATTTTATTTTTAAATACAAAATTTTCATGACCATATTTGGAAGAGTACAAACAAGCCCAGTATTGGTTAAATATCTCAAAACTTGGACTCTGTATGTTGAAGCCTATGGGCAACACGCAGAGTATTACCCAATACTCTTTACCCAATCTAGATACGGGTTGTTCACCTGGTGCCCAGAGGTTGGGTAAAACTAATTGGGTAAAAATATCCAACTTGGGTAAGTGCCATTACGCCTAATACTAAACTACTAATAATAGACCAAACACAAATAGACTTCTCCGTAGTCCACTTGTCCATTATGCATACACCGGCTATTACATTTACACTTAACATCGTATTAATTTATGTACAATTGATAGATTTTCACATCTGATGTTTTCAGTCGGCTTACTCCCTCTGGTTGCTTATTCTCCGAACTTACTTTTGATTGCGGTTAAAATGCACTACACGGGTGTCTATCATGCCTATGAGCTCCTATGGAAGACATGGCCTTCTAAAATTAGCTATGATATATGCATATTTAAATGGATCTGGTTTGTGATTGGTCGCCATATCTCTAGATGATCTCCGAGCACGTGCCTTTACCACAAACTACAGCGTACACAACTATTTACAGCGCTTTAAAGTTAAATTCGCACCATTGCTCATTTGGTGCATGAACGTACATCTTATCTAGCGCGTTTCGTACTTCCATGCTTCGTACTTGCAGTTAAATTTGATTGTTAACAAATAGATGGCATGGTGAGTATGATTGACAGTGTGCGTTAGGACCAAAACGCGGGGCCAAGTTATGGCCTAGTCTAATCTTGAGACCGTCGAGTTACAAACGAATGTATATGTACTTTTCTTTTCATGCACATAATGAGGTTCTTAAATTCGCCGATCATTTCTTTGCTATCTTTGCTGTACAGGTTGCTTTCTACGTAAACAGAAACAAAGCAGACAGTACTTACGATTTCATGCAAGCTGTGTTTGAGAAATATGACGTTGTCAATAGCGATGCGAACATGAACACTACTAACTACAAGGCTGTCAGGTAAGCTGTCATTAAAGGATGTCTCCGGTAATCACATCATTATGCCGTATAGGGTAGAAAATGAATTATCAAGCACGAATCACGTGGTTTTATTTGAAACAAACTCATATTGACCATAAAAACAAATTAATACAGCCGTCTAGACAATTTCGGCGCGGGAATTTTGAAAATCGCGTGTTGATATGACTCTGTCATAATGACTCTGTTTTTAATAAAACCATGTGATTCGTGCTTGATAATTATCTTTGTTGTGATGTGGAGACATCCTTTAAGTGCCATATTTATATTTCAGTACTCTAAACTACTATACCATTGTATACGGTAGCCTGTACGAGCACTTCATAATAATTTGTCAGTTATGTCTGCAAAAAAGGAGGCGCTAAAGTATCATTCTATTATCAAGGTTACGAGCGCTTCATATTTTCATCAGTTATGTTTGCAAATTGAAGGGGGCACACAACTAAATCAATGCGCCATTTGAACCCTACTAAGTTCCGGTAAAATACGGAAAGTTTTTGAGGTATTTTGGGCTGGTCTTTAGACTAATTAATCAGAAAGAGTGGCGAATTATAGCTTAAATAAAAATGTGAAGCCTATACATAAATTTGAAAAAAAAAAAAAGTCGCATTTTTATAATTATTGAGAAAATAGGTCCGCGAATTAAAAAATGGCAGAATCGGGTTTGCAGTCTTGAGAGCATGTCAAAAACAGTGAGGGCGCTGTTCGCGGCCTCCTAGCGGGAAAACGATTTGCAATCGACTGGTCATCATAAGATATTTTAAAAGGAGCCCAAAAGGCCTCAAAATGAGCAAAGAAAACCGGTGTTTTACACGTATTTCAATGGAAAGATTATTTAGTGGTGTGCGCCCTGAAGGCACAAGCATAAGGTTATGAAATCCGCATGTTGGTGTAATTTGCGTCATTTTGCAATACGATTATTTTCTTCATTGCCTAAACAATACAGGTGACCTCGCAGTCGTAACAATGTATTCGGGGGAAAAGTTCAGTTTCTGAAGCAGGCAGAGTACTGTACAAGAACGAGTATGGACCACAAAGAAATTACATAATTAAATGATAAAGCCATCCATGAGGAGCCGGAGCATAAACTCGGCACCTTTTTGGTTGCAGCGAGTACAGAAACCAACTCACCCCATTAACTGTATTTGAATTACGTGGCACTTGCAAAGTAAGAGGACCTCGCTGCCAGTTCCAGGGTAAAGCTTGGGTGTTCCAAAATTCTATGCAGAACGGGAGAAGAGTGTCCCTGATATTGTGTTCCAGTGATAACTAATTTTGTTGTGTTTTTGATGTTACTGATCATGCTGAGAGAATGTATTATCTCAATTTGTCGTTCGCCCTGATTCCTCCTTTAGTATGCGAAAATAATTTAAACGGTTTCTATGCTTTGCATCAGAACAAAAATCAGCACTCTAATTAAGAGTAGCTCCGTGTAAGCACAGATAGTGTGTTAAATTATCTGTAAGTTAAGCACACTGGTTTAAGACTCGCACGTTCGTAATTATCGTACTATTTGTCCTTTTTAACATAGGATGTTTGGGGAAATCGCCTCTGACTTCGGGGTACCTGTCGAATCAGTCCTTGGATTGCTGGAGGATAGTCCTGTAAAAGACAGAGCTTTAGACGACGCTAGAGTGGAATGGAAATATGGATGCTCACGTATGTGATTTCATTACCGTAACGTTGTTTGTAACAAAATAATCATGAGTGGTATTTTGTCCCCCGTTTTTTTATGTATAGTGACTCTTACATTGTGGTTTAAGAGTAGTGCTACCATATCCTCCGACGCACAATATTTGATCAGCACGATTAATACATACCCTATTGGGCTGTCATGTATGTAGAACCCCTAGACGTATCCTTCTTTTTAAAGAGTGTAGTTATAAACCGTTTCTAGTATTATGAAGACTATAGAGGGCGGCAACGACGAGACGGCGACTCGCGTTATTTATCAATCGAGCTGATCGTTACCCAGCAAACACAAAAACGTTTTTAAAACGTTTTAAATAAGTTTTATTTTGGGTTTTGGTTTAGGCAAAACGTTTTAATAACATTAAAATGTCGGGTTATATAAAGGTCATGAAATCGTTTTAAAACGTTTTGTATGAAAACACACTACAACAATATTTTAAAAATGTTTTCGAAATGTCATTGTAAACTATTTTTGCAAACATTTTTGGCCAAATATTTTGTCAACATTTAAATAACATTATGTTAAAATATTTTCACCCAGCAAACACAGAAATGTTCTTATAATGTTTTTTACAAAACGTTTTAATAGCATTTAAATGTCGGGTTATATAAAGGTCGTGAAAACATTTTAAAAACGTTATTGTAAATATTTTGGGCAAACATTTGTTGTAAAATATTTTTTCAACCCCAAAATAACATTCTGTTTAGAATGATTTGTACCAAGTTTTCAAAAATGTTTTAGGAATGTTATTAAAACGTTTTTATACCCTTTATATAACCCGACATTTAAATGTTTTCTGTGCAGTAAATTACCAACAAATGTTTTTAAATGTTATGAAAACGTTTTATACCATTAATGTACCCTTTATATAACCCGACATTAAAACGTTTTCTGACAACCTTTTATAACCTTTTGCGACTGATGTCGAAAACGTTTTGTGTTTGCTGGGTATACAAGCGTTTACGTCGAAGGATGTAGCACTACCTTTTTAGGAAATCTGTCATATTGTCAAAGTATCAGACTGCATGGAAAAATAAATCCATCATAATTTGGATACTTATAATTGGTAATTCAAACTTATGATCTCAACACAAAATTAAGACGTAGCTCAAATTTTCTGTCATAACTTTGATCTGGAAACTTATTTGGATACTTTACGTTATCTTAATTTAACCCCTCTTAAACGTTTTTCCTTTTACAGGCGAATGTTTACTCGCAATTATAGCTTGTTTCAGAATGTATTAGTTATCATTCCTTTGATATTTAGATTAATAGTCATATCTAACTTCTTTTGATTTCTAATAATTTTCAGGAGGTGCATTTGGAACTCCTAACGTATTTCTGAATGGTGTGTTTGTAACAAATAACCAATCCTGGACCGTCAATGACTGGAAAGCAGTGCTAGATCCCATGATCTATTATTAAGTACATCTCTACCGGAATGTTACAGGCCAACATACTAATGTCAATTTGGCGGCGACATGATTAATGGTGTGAACATATTAAAAAACAAAACGGTGTGGACATATTTAAAGGTCGTTTCTTTTATCTCTTTTCATCTCCGCTCTTTCTTTTTCATCTGTTTCCTTCTTCCTCTTATTTTTGCATTATCCCTAAAACTACCCACAAGAGTAAGCTTGCCCTACGCGACCATACGAACGTCTGCCAACACGTGTTGTTCAATTTGGCATCCATACATTCATAGCATCCGGCTAAGTATTTTAAAGTTCCCCAATTTTTTTACGGTCGTTTGAAAAGTGAAGAGCAAAAAAAAAAAAAAGATTTATAGGCGCTACCGCCCCAAAAGCAACGCATTTTGATGTATAGTACAATTTTTCACATTTTCCGCCTTTTTTCTTTACTAATTCTGTTTTGCCGCCCCTTCTACTTTCGCCGCCCTCTTTTTGCCGCCCCTTCTTCCCGCCGCCCCTTCGATTTGGCCGCCCCTGCTTTGACCCCGGGGCTGGCGCCCCCAAAGCTCCCCAAAAAAATACGCGCATGCTGACACAAAAAACAAAACACAAACAAACAAAAACACCCTGCAGTGTATTATCAAGATTATAGGTCATTGTATCGTTAAAGTACGAGTATAAATACATTTGGAAAAAACTATAAAGGCTAAGTGGTTTATATTTGTATTCGAATATCAATTTGCATTTCAAATAATTGAAATAGTGGCATTAGGAACATCGAATGTATGTGTGAACAATGTGCTTTTTGACTGACAATTATACCTGTGTGAGTTTTACATAATGCCGAATAGAGATTAGCCTCAAAGATAGAGATCCAGAGGTCAGCATATTATCAATTGTGATAAGTGAGCGGCGGCGAAAGAGGGCGACACACAAGTTTACGAGAGAGTGCCGTGGTGCCTAATGAGTCACGAGAATGCATGGGTATAATGAAGGTAACAAAGAAACGAATCGATACTGGTATTCTGCCAAACATCGTGATAATTAAAGACAATTTAACACAGACAGTTTGTGGCGCATTTTGGAATAATTTAAGGAGACAAGTAAATCATATCTAAGTGGCGTACCCCTTTGTCAAATCTTACCATAAAATGGTATATAAAAAAACCGGAATCAATGATCGTGTTAAATATGATTTCTTTTAAATGTTCCAACCCCTTCTGGAACCTCCATAATTGCTTAAAGACAGAATTGGAATGAAAGGGAAAACACACGATGAAGGTTCCATATAAGTCAATTGTGGTTATAGAGAAAAAAATATTAGGTCATTGCCAGAGAATGATAAAACAACATGTTAAAATCACTGCCTGTGCTACACCTGGATGGCATCAAGAACTAAGCTTGTCGTTAATAAAATGCCATGCTTTCGCAACTTCATGGTGTATTTGCACATTTCACTATGTGCTGAATGGTAAGGCATGGATATGATGTGTCTTACAAGGCGAATAACACATTGGTCATTGAAGTTAGCATGATTTTTCATGACCACCGTCCTCAGACCACCGTCCCAAGCCATCATCATGATATAGTACTTCCATCTTATTGATAAGATAAGAAAAAGAAATGAATAAGAAAGAAAGAAAGAAACGAAACGAAAGAAAGAAAGAAAGAAAGAAAGACGGAAAGAAAGAAAGAACGAAAGAAAGAAAGAAGGAAAGAAGAAAAAAAAAGAAAGAAAAAAAAAAAAAAGAAAGAAAAAAAAAAAGAAAGAAAGAAAAGAAAGAAAAACGAAAGAAACGAAAGAAAGAAACGAAAGAAAGAAACGAAAGAAAGAAATGAAAGAAAGAAACGAAAGAAAGAAACGAAAGAAAGAAAGAAACGAAAGAAAGAAAGAAATAAAGAAAAGGAAGAAAGAAACGAAAGAAAGGAACGAAAGAAAGGAACGAAAGAAAGAAAGAACGAAAGAAACGAAAACGAAAGAAACAAACACGAAAGAAACGAAACGAAAGAAAGAACGAAAGAAACGAAACGAAAGAAAGAAAGAAAGAAAGAAAGAAACGAAAGAAAGAAAGAAACGAAAAGCAAGAAAGAAAGAAACGAAAGAAACGAAAAGAAAGAAAGAAAGAAAGAAAAAGAAAGAAAGAAAGATAGAAACTTAAATAAAGAAAAAGAAAGAAAGAAAGAAATGCAATTCAAATAACCATCAAATTTGGCCTTTAGGTATAGAAACTATTACAAAGTGGTAGACAAACTGCCTTTAAACAGGAAAGTAACGGATACTAGGAGTTTTCTATTTTTCTATAATGTTTCCTTCTAATCCTATTAACCTTGAACTTCAGTATTTGTATCAAATGCATGTGTTTCCTCGGAGCACTGTTACGTGACACTAATAAGTCTCTTTTTACATTGAATGGTGCATAAGGTACACAACGTACGGGTATACCTTAGGCATGTAAGTAAGTAACAAACAAGAGCAACCAGCTGTACTCAAGTAACTTCAGTTGACTATAGACGAATCCAACGAGCCAAGTCATGGTTAGGATTTGGTCGGGCATATTTGGTTCCCCGCATGCACCACGCAGGTGTTGTGAGTGCCCAATTGGGTGGATTAAACCCGCTTAAAATTCGATGTTATTCTTTTGTGTTGTAAACTGTCATCATTTTTTTTCTACGTGTAACACGGGTGATAGAATGCAGTTTAAAATATACTCATCAAGGTCGCATCATTTCACATTATAGGTGAGATAGCTGGGTCCCCGTCGCGGCTATGGCTGCCATTGAGGAGTAGGAATGCGTGAAATTGGATTCGTCTATATTTCGATCTGGGTAAACTGAAACGCGACATTTGAAAGGATTAGTATTGGTCATGAGTGTAAAGCAGTATGCAGACTTTTCATTATACGTAAAATATTTGATGTAACATATCTACGTTATTTTATCTATTGCCATTCTATTTCCAGTAACGTTTAAGTTTTAACGAATGTTTGATGACGTAAAATCGATAATATATTTCTGCTAGATATTATATATATATTATAGACTTGATCCTCCAGTCCTCGAATACTCACGCACGGCCGCTCCACTGTGCTGTATCGAATAAGGCAACGTGAAGGATTGTGGGTAAAAAAAGGCGCCGCCATTAGAGGCCAGAAGGATTCAGGATAGATATTATATGTAACATATTATCGATTTTTCGTCATCAAACATTCGTTAGAACTTAAACATTATTGGAAATAGAATGGGACTAGATTAAATCAAATATTACACGTCTAACACTCGGAGTCTGCATACTGCTTAAGCCGTAAAGCATATACAACACTCATTATTTGATCAATGATAAAGCTGATCATTAAGGGTAGACAAGGCATTGTTGGTCGAAGCAGCGAAAAACAAATCGATTTTCATTATCTAAATCAATATATTATTGAAAAATAACACTTTGATGTTTGGCAAAAGTTCATTCTACAAATCATATACTTTGAAAACGTGCGTGATGTATTGTTGTTAATGAGTTGTGCACGTTTTACAAAAGTGTTGTTGTTTCAGCCCTCTTTGCAACATAACTCAAGAACCACAGGATCTACAAAGTATATCTGTGGTATTTGAATTCTTCTACACACTCGGTATTAAATGATTAATGCATTTTGTGCCAAAGCTCACTACCTTTTGCAAGATGCTGTGAACTACCAAATTGCGACAGTTTAAAATAGTACACGGTACTTACAGTATGTCCAGCACCACCTAGGAGATATTGAAGGGATGCTGCAGCCAAACAAAATTGGTTCGTTTGCCCAAGATCGCAACAGTTGGAGAAAGCTTGTAGTCGCCTGCTCCGCAGCCGACTGATGATGATGATGATGATGAAAATAGTAAGTTGTAATGTGACACACCGATACCCAAAAACACTCTTTAATAACACCACCAAAAACTGGAGTGAGCGATGGGATTCCAGCACTTTGCTTCTGTCAGAGGGAAATTATCCGAATTATCTCAAGACATACTTTTACTTTTTAAGAAACCGTTCAAGATGTTCCATGATCAAGAGGAAGAAGTCGGATGTCGTTAATATTATTTTTGAGATATTCGCAAAAACAGTGTTCAAATTCTTTTGTTTTATATATATTGTTTTCAGCCATTGATAAATTACTCATAACTCGGTGACCAGATGTCCGATTTTGATGGGGTTTGCATCAATATGTAGCATTCATAAATTGCCAGAAAATGATGTGAAAAACTTTTAATTGAAAATTGCCGACATGTAACTCATTCCCCTTGATCATGTCACATATGGTTGAACAACTAGCCGGAGGTATCTCACAACCAAGCCTGAATGGGATTTCACGACTTAATTTGTATGCATTCCTATACCAAAACATTTTACGGTACCGTGTGAGAGGCAGCCAAAAACTGTGTTTAGCCTTTGAACGCATTCTTGCCTTCATTTTATAAACATGTTTAGAAGCTAAACACGTATCAAACATTATCCATTAATACTCTATAAACATGTTTAGTATTTAGAGTCTTAAAATTATTTTACTCAACCTTAGTAAAAAGGTCACAATTCAACAAACTGAGTTACAAATTACTCAAATTGAGAAACAATACCCAAAATTGAGCTCACATTGATAAATAGTACTCAACATTGAGAGTGTTATTTATTTACGAGCGCAATTTGTTGAGTTGTGAACACGTTTACAGAGTGACGGTAAGAATGTGTTTATTTAAATGCTAAACATTGTCTTGGCAGTGTAAAGTTGTTAACATATTAGCAAGTGTTTCATTTACAGATTAAAAAAATTACTCATTAACCATCATCAAATGACACGACTATTTTTACGCTTAATATACATGATATAAGCGGGCACATGAAGATTATTATCAGTTTTAAGTAAAAAGGTACTATGCGGAATGCTGAGTGGTCATGCGCAGTGAAGCATTTGACAAGTGATACGCTAATGCTGTCTTACCATACCGGCATTGACATTTTTACACCAGTGAAAAAAAAGTCAGTAAAATTACATAAGATTATTGTTTTCGTTTCTTTCGTGATAACTTTCGGATAACTTGCACGGGTAACATAAATTAATAATTATTGTATCAGACCGGTAGCTGTTTGCTGAACGAGACGTTTTACAAACTATTGCTTTGCACTCTATTAACTTAATTTTTCCGTGGAATAATATTTCACAGCCTGACGATATATAATACCCGACTCAGCTGTCATTTTAATCACGGTTGTTTATTTTACTTTGTCTCTATAGTTAGATTAAGTTCATTTTGCAGCTATGAATTTGCAGACAGTTATTTGTTGATGACATATTTTACATCTTTAGCAACATCATGTACCTGAGATTTAAAGACTCTAAATACTAAACATGCTTATAGAGTATTAATGGATAATGTTTGATACTTGTTTAGCTTCTAAACATGTTTATAAAACGAAGGCAAGAATGCGTTCAAAGACTAAACACAGTTTTTGGCTGCCTCTCACACGGTACCGTAAAATGTTTTGGTATAGGAATGCATACAATTTTTTTTATGTCGCGCATATCTAGGCATTAACAGCTGAAATCTAGGAGATAACGCTGACGAAACTTCGGCCAGGCACAAGTGACCTGGTGAACGAAGGGGGTCGCACTAGATAGCTGGTCGGAGAATTTTTGCAGGACAGTCAAGTTTATCCAACAATCGGGCTTATCACCCTGATCGGAACCGACTGTAACGAGGTCTTTTGTCATGGGTCATCTGCCCCGTCATTACCAGATGAGCCACGGGGAGAGCAGAATTATTTTTTTTGGGGGGGGGGGGGTCCTGCGGGGAATTGAACCCGGGACCGCTTGCACCAAAGGCAAAGACCTTAACCAGTGTGCCACGCTGCTTCCAAAGCTCCCAAAGCCAAATTAAGTCTTAAAATCCCATTCAGGCTTGGTTGTGAGATACCTCCGGCCAGTTGTTCAACCATATAATGGAACATCTTGAACGGTTTCTTAAAAAGTAAAAGTATGTCTTGAGATAATTCGGATAATTTCCCTCTGACAGAAGCAAAGTGCTGGAATCCCATCGCTCACTCCAGTTTTTGGTGGTGTTCTTAAAGAGTGTTTTGGGGTATCGGTGTGTCACATTAGCGACTATTTTAAACTGTCGCAATTTGGTAGTTCACAGCATCTTGCAAAAGGTAGTGAGCTTTGGCACAAAATGTATTGATCATTTCATACCGAGTGTGTAGAAGAATTCAAATACCATAGATATAATTTTGTAGATCCTGTGGTTCTTGAGTTATGTCAGATGTTGCAAAGAGGGCTGAAACCACAACACTTTTTGTAAAACGTCAAAGTGTTATTTTTCAATAATATATTGATTTAGATAATGAAAATCCCTTAATGATCAGCTTTATCATTGATCAATAATGAGTGTTGTATATGTTTTTATACAAATATAAAAGGAAATGACTATTCCAAAGTAACAAACATGCCCGGGAAAACATGTAAGAGGTCAATATCTGTAAGAGAATCGGGTATTTTGTGGGACCTGAGAGCACATCAGACATAAACCGAACTACATTTTGAATACCTTTCTGATATCTACTTTTGATTTTTTTTTTTTTCGCGATATAATACAAACTTAGTTTAGTTGACTAAATTTTGATGGTTAGTCACTCTTGACACACCCGGGGGCACTTCAATATGAAATAGATATAGGTGATGGGCTGGCACTTTTGCACTATAAGGGGCATTCGGTGAGAGCAAAATTTAAAAAATATGGGGTCATTGGGTGAGAACATGACCTTTTTTTTAAATGGAATTTTTGGGTGAGAGCCGAAACAACGCCACAAAAACCTCGAAAATCGAATTTCTAGTTCTAAACGGCTTCAAATTTCATTGTTTTTTCCAAATAAGTAACAAAATCAGTGAAAAATGAAAGTTGCTGTTCAAATTAAACTTGTAAGGGTCTTTGGGTGACAGATCAAAAGAAAAAAATAGGGGTCTTCGGGTGACAGAGCATGTGTTCGTAACAAAAATATGGGGTCTTTGGGTGACAGCGATGCTGAAAAAGGGGGTTTTAACAGCCCTACATACGCGTCACCTCCAAAGTTGGAGTGCCCTCCCCGGGTTGATACCCCTACTTTTGAAATACGGAACCTTTTGAACGTTACCAGACAATCACAAGTGTCTGAACAATATCTGAAAAGTGACAAGTGTTTTCACAAAATGCGGTTCATTTTCTACATGTAACCATTTTATGGGACACCAATTGTACCTTTTTTGATTCACGTTGACATCTAAATGTGTCAGAAATCTTACAATATTTAAAGAAGCATATGTCAATTTATTCTGTTCTGATTGAGGTTTAATGACGTTTACTCCCCTGACGAATTTCATGTTGGGTGTTAATAGACAAGGTGAGGCAAAACACCAAGTGAGACAGAATTCATTCATGAATTCATTTATGAGTGAATGAGTGAATTTCCAATGACTTTCAGATCAAAAGTCACTATAAACATGATAAAATGAATGGTCCGGGAAGAAAACTATTTCAAATCATGGCAATTGTGCATGTGCAAGTATCAATGTTCAAATTGCAATATTTCTTAAAGGAATGTGACCTGATCTAGAGGTTCATCTCTCTGAAAATGATCTCAAACTATCATCAGTAGACTTCGGTTGTATATATAAATGCGCTTTTATAAATGCGCACGTGACCAGATGGCCAGCGCCATATTTGCATTACATCACTGACAATCACTGAAATGGCGACCATTGAAGGAGTGGCTACAGTTGTGACCTTGTTTCGTGGCTAACACTGGCAAGGAACATTGGCTGGAGGTTCGATGCTATAAATTTGCAAGGATAAATCATGGATATCAAAGGATCATGATTATTGCACAGCATCCCCCATGTACAAACATAACTAATGTTTATTTATTTATTTATTTATTTATTTATTTATTTATTTATTTATTTATTTATTTATTTATTTATTTATTTATTTATTTATTTATTTATTCATTCGACGAAAAACGAAAACCCTGTTCTATTTTGAACAAATTGGGAATCAAATTTTTCCTGTACAAATGAATGTCGACCCCAAATTTCGGAAATTTCAGGACAATTTTTTTTTGTATTTTCTCAAATTGAAATTTATTTACAGAATTTTGTGATTTTTAGAATAAAAAAAAAAAAAAAAAATTTTAAATACCAACCGACCGACCGACCCTACTTGAAAGGTCCGTTCGCCCGTAGAACAGGGGTTCTCTCTTTCTCGCCTTACTTATAATTTTATAAATATTATTTGCCCCCCTTCCCCCAAAACCACCCCTCCCCCCTCACTCATAATCACTCATCAATTAATTGTTTTTTTGCTAACTTTCCCCTTCCGTGTAAAGTAAAACTTTGTAAGCCGGTTGAATCAAACTGAACAAAATTGACGTATACAATTACAATATACCATGACAATAATGTGTATGACGAGATCTAACTTACTAGCTGAATAAACCTCGAACCATGCATCACATACGTGATTGTACGTCATATTGTCATATAACGTATGAGCGTGATGTATAGTATACAAGTCTTCCTCAACATCTTCCAGCCGGGATGATTAGATCATGTACAGTCATCTACGTGTTTATACTCTAAATTGTACGTCAAAGGGTGACAAAGGGTGTACAGATTACCGATTTAGCAAGGGGGACACAAAAGGTGCTTAAAAACACATTTTAAATTTGTTTTTTGTCCATTTGCGAGCGAATGAGTAAATTAGAATTGAGGAGGTCGGGCGGGGACATCTAGCCTATTAGTTTGAGAGGGTCATTATACCGAAAAGGGCTAAACATACTGCAGTTACTGTCCGTTTTCCTATACACAATACACAGTGCTCTCACCATTGACGCGTGACCCCTACAAATGATGTATGTTGGAAGAATGGGCACTTGACTAGTTAACATCACTGTGTGAAAAATAACCAGCCAATATTTAATTTATTCTCCAAAACTTCTAGCAAATATATTTCTCTAACATGACCTAAAATTACAGCTAGGTTAGATGTTCAGAAATGGTCGCACTTTTGTAAAATATGAGTGAGGGCAAGGCATAGCTAGCCAACTCCCCGTGTTAATTGAATGGAGATTTGACCGAAAATATTGGTATCGGACCGCTCACTTCTGAAGGATGCCACAAAAAACGGTAAAAGTTACATTTTAATTATTCTCTGGCAAACCTTCATGATGAGTTTCTTATATAGTATGCCGAAATTGGGTACTGTAGGTGATTGACAAAGGGTCGCACTTTTCTGATAAATAAGTGACAGTGAACATGAAATATCAGCGCCCATAAACCCAAGTTAGTAGCTAGTTAGTGGAGGCCGTCACGGGACTGATTATTGATTATTGAAGTGCCTTATTAATAGATGCGCACGATTTAGGGCAAGAAAAAAAAACCGGGACACTTTTGGAGACATCATCATCACCATCACCATCATCATCATCATCATCATCATCATCATCATCATCATCATCATCATCATCATCATCATCATCATCATCACTTTCTACATTTTTTCTAAACAACATAGGGCCTACCGTTTTAATAAGATTTTTTCTTGAAATGCATGTAACTATAATTATTGTTTAGAGCGTGATGAAATAAAACATCACGATTTTCATCACAAAACAAATATAATGCATAAGAAATCGTTTGTTTTAGAGCGTGATGATGAAATAAAACATCACGGTTTTCACCACGAAACAAAGTAATACATAAGAAATCAATTTTTCGTGAGTGATGAAATAAAACATCAAAATTGTCATCACGAAACAAAGTAATACATGAGAAATCGTTTGTTTTAAAGCGTGATGAAATAAAACATCACGATTTTCATCACAAAACAAAGTAATAGGCCTACAAAAGAAATACATTTTTCGAGAGTGATTAAATAAAACATCACGATTTTCATCACGGAACAAAGTAATACATAAGACATCGTTTGTTTGATTGCAATCAACCGCGACAGTTCGTCTCACACACATAACAATGCACTGCGATCAAATAGGTTGATGACAACATTTGATTGAATGGACTGCACTGCGCCATGATTACGTGCACCGGTTCAAATCCTTTGTTTGGAGCCAATCAATAATTTCACGTACAGCCTCTATGCAAATTAGAGTTTACACACGCTGCAGCTGGGGTAATCGACCAAAGCTGGTTGCCGTTAGTGATCGAATGCATGAGCTTATTTGCTTTACTGAATCGATTTACTGGATTAATTTCCTGTTAACTGGGTTTAATGCCACAAAGGTCGAATCGGGCTTGCCATGGACCATGAGTGCATCATGAGTTATAGTTTCCTCAATTTACGTTATAATTAGAGTTAAAATTAGGGTCAGAGTTCTGTTCATTGGCGGCGCTACGGGGGGTACTTATCTTGACTCCCAAATAAATAAATCCATGACCCCTTCCTTCTGAAGAAAATGACAGCCCCCTAAGTTCCCTACGTGCAAACATTATCAAATAACATCATCGGCAGCTACCCAGTTCTGACCTTAATGCCAGTAAGAATCACATTTCGTCATCAATATGGCCAATTGCCACGCCCATTTAGCACTAAAATAATGAAATATAACTTTTTAAATCAGCTATATCTAGCTTTTCCGTCATAATTTTTTTTTCCGTGATGGAAAATCCAAATAAAGAGTTTATGTTTCGGGTCAAATTATTTTGCCCTTTGCAATCAATGCCACTATTTTGCAAAACCAATTTTCCTTGTAACCTGTCATTTTCGCCTATACTTTTGCGTGTGGAATTTGTGCACATCCGGGTACCTTACATCGTTGAACACGGTATGGCGACTTGTAAATGTCACGTGCGCATTTATAAATGCGCATTTATATATACCCGAAGTCCACTGATCATGTAAAGCCAAATAAAAACAGTTTGTATGGTTTAGAATATTTCGTTTCTGGAATAATACTAGAGCAAGAAAGACATTTACCGTATCCACTTCCACTGTGCATAGAAAACTCTACCTCGACGAAGAGTTTGTCAAAAGGCACTAAATCCAATATCTGCCTTGTGTAACATTTTTCTGGTATATTTTAACATTTTAAAGTTTATATGACATTTATTGATTGAAATGGATATGTTTATATAGCTTATTTTATAACTATTTTCAGCACCATTTTGTCCCCCAACAGTTCTCCATTGCAAACTTTAAAAATGACTGCCATTGGATTTAGCTCCTTGTGGAACAAAAAAAGTTTCTTTTATATTTATTATTTTCTTCTTCGCACGTGTGAGGTTAAAGAGATTTGAAATTATTTTTTAAGAGATAAGCAAAATATTGTTATAACTATTCTAGTGGTCCAATGTTATTAAATTGGCAAGGTTACTGCTACTCTTAAGAATATCTTCAAATGAATTTTACATAAAGCATTCTTTAGAGTTAGCGTGTTTTGGAACCAAGCTCTTCATATTCTCTTACTTCCATGATTATACAGACCCACATGTTTCACAGGTATGAACATACTGATGCGGGGAACGGAATAACCAGTTTATAGAAACCCTCGACACTCTTCGGACAATATTGTTTTCGACAGGACGGTGCCTAACCATTAGGGCGTTCGATACACAAATTTATTCGACCTAATTAGCGTCCGGGTGCTTAGTATTTTCTGTTTAATGGAGTTCAAACCTGAACATTTTTGTACAAAATCAGTAAAAAGAAAAGGAACTGTAGATTAATGTCGATTGAGTACGGATTCAGACGACCACGTTTGCATGGTCCTCAACAGCTTCCACGTTTTGGAGGCAATTACAAGTGGGGTGTACTTTTAGATATATGTATGAGTAATCATAATTATAACACAGTGAAAATGTCACATAATTCTATCATCAATTTGAAACTTACCACCCGGTACGGTACATGTTTTTGTCAGTTTTGTTTTAAATTTACAGAATCCAAAAATGTAAACTTATTATATTCGAACAAACAAAGTTTCAGACTTGTTTTACGGACAATTTGCCTTTCCGTTTACCTAATTTAGATCGATTATATCGTTCCATTTTAATCAATGAGGAACCAGTGGAAAGCGGATGTTTTTACATAAACAGACGCAGCACAAAACAGGAAAGAACTCCACCAGAGCTTTTAATTCACATGCATGCAAGACTCGACCTGGAATAAGAGCAGAATGCAAAAACACAAACAGGGTTCTCTCCCTGGAATAAGACCCCTTTTACAAACGTGCTCAATCTGACGTTCACAATAAGTAAAATATTTACTAAAGCCGGATTTACACTCCGCCGCTGAGTAACGAGCGGTTACTGAGTGTTTTAGCCAATGAGGTACAATGTAGAATGCTTTTTATTGTTGTTAGGCAACGCGAGATTGGTCAAAAAGTAATCGCTCGTCGCTCAGCGAAAGTGTGCTTATTCCGCTTGATTGTTAACATTCTTGTTTTCTTCATTGATTTCCAATTTCTAGGGCACTCACTAATTGGGTGTCTGTTTTAAAGGAGTATAATTCGATTTGTGAATCAGTTTACCGTAATTTTGCTATCAACAGAGTGAATATTATACACGTAATACCATTTACCAAATGCGTTACGTATTACACGAGAAAACGTTTGAAACTTTTGAATTGTTGATTCATTTTTTTAAAATCAATACGGATTCGGCGCCCCATAAGACGACAATCATTGGGCAGTCGACCAGGGCACGTACCCACGGGACGTACCCCCTTCCCCATGCCACCATCAAGCTACATTACTGTTCGTAAACGCATTATTAGCAGGTAGCGTATCAGCGGTAGAAAATGTAGTAATATGTAATTTAGATAACATGACAGTTGACGAAGATGTATAATTGTCACAAATGTGTTGTAGTGCAAGATTCTGCTTTTCTCTTCCACATTACTTTGTAGTTGTAATAATACAAAGCAAGAAATTGGCATGACATCAAATTAGAAACAACTTCAAATAACATGAATAAGGTAAAGTCGTTTTAATCTGTTTTGCAAGTGACTATAAGGTAAGAGAGAAAAGAGGGTTATCACTCTCGAAACACTTCCTGCCTACCTACATGTTCCTACTCTTCCCATTTCTTCAGGGTTTTCCTGCATGTTCCGAAGATAGCGATCCGTTTCATGTATAACCAGCCAATATTCTAGATTTCTTGGTATTCAGGCGCGTCCGTAATATTCAAACGTTAACTACAGTAACAAACAAAACATATCAACTTCTAAGCGCTCTTTAAGCAAAGTCATTGTTCATTGAATTTACAATTTAAAGAGAATTGGTTATTGCTCATTGTAATATATCTAGGATATAGACAATATAAGTGTGCTCTTTCATTTAATGACATAAAGGTTAATAGGCAGTTTTCAACAGATTTACCACATTTGCCTTGCTACAAACATTGAATTGCGTCATCAGTTGACACAATGAAAAAAAGTGTTTTTAGCGGGAAGTGTTATTAATTATTATTTTGCATCATTGTGCTCCTATCCAAACTGGACCATTTACGGAGAAGTGGTATAGTGGTCAGCGAAGATCCTTGTTGAAAAGGAATCCAAATATTATAAACAAATATTTCATGCATTTCATGTTCAAAACTATAGATTACGAAGGAAAATCATCGGTTTGTTAAATTCGTATTCTCATCTTTTCTTTATATATCAATTGAAAAAAAAATCAGAATTGTTCCATATTTGAATCAGCATGAAAAATGTATTAAAAGAGTACAAACAAGCCTAGCATTGGTTCAGTGGTTCTTAAAATATCTCTTGATATTTTGAGAAAATATCTCAAAAGTTCAATATTTATAGGCTAGCACGCAGAGCAGAGAGGATATATAAAAACTTTAATCGTTTTTTAACTTTAACTGTTTCTGTAACCTGTACGTACACGTCCGAGGTGTAGAATGCATACTATAATATTATAGAGAGATCGGTTTATATAAAATAAGAAAAAGGGAAAAAAATGATGTACAAGGAAAAAATATAATAATAAAATGAAATCAACACGTACGCACGCTGGAATCGTTAATTCCTAGATTTCGATATCACATTTCGTGACATTTTCGCAGACGACAGAACATTTTACTTCTACTGTTAAACTGGTTTCTTATTGCAATACTTTGGAAAGGTTGATCGACCCAGGCATAACCCATGGCTATTAATTGCTATGCTCCGCTTCATTTTCATCATTAACGGGTTTTACTGTACACTTGATAGTGAGAGAAAGAAAGTCCCGCCTATTTTATACGAGGTAAGGAATTTGAATTTGGCAGTTAGGTAACAGTGCAATAATTATGCTTCCTAATTTCCCTTGACCCTTTCCCCCCTTCCATCAGTATTTTCTAGTATTTCAAGTTCTTTCCTTTTCCCTTATATTGTGATATCTGATATGATGTCAAGTCAGCTGCTCCTCCAGCTCACACATTTTCTAGGAGATACAGAACTGCCAACAGTTGTCAGCCCGAATTGCGGGACAAATAATTGAAAAGTTTCCCAATTTTCTCGTAACAATTGCTTTTTACGGAACAGGAACCTGGCAGACAGTCGCATGAACCAATGTTGACAAGTTGTACAACTTTTTCTTATTAACAATGGGACATGAAAGTGATGAAACAGTCACAAATCACGGGGGAAATCTTCAGAAGTCGCTTAATTGGGCTACCAAATCACAGGTTTGGTAACGGAGATATCGTATGTTGGCTTCAAGTCAAGTGTCTGTTCTACTTTACTGACAGCGACCATGGTCACGTGTCAGAATGCAAATTTCTAGATTTTTCCTGTCCCCTTTTTTTGTAAAGTCAAACGTTAATCTCTGCATAAAATACACACCACCGGGCTGTGTGGATAGAAATATTGAGCAAAATATTCTTTTAGAATTATATGTCGTCAATGTTCTCCTAACAAGTTTCTGAATGTTGTATTTTTGCTCTTTATACATTATAATGCTACTCATGATTTACTTATCTTATCCTGAGTTCAGTATACTTTCCTATGATTTGATTGGTGCTTATTGTTCTCAGTCTCCTTTGATGATTGCTTGCTTTTAAACATCCAATATGACCGCCAATATTTAGTGCCAAATTCTGAAGTTTGTACCAAAGCCCATTTTCTTCAAATTTGAATACTTTGAATCTTCCTATGAATATATTGAGAACAATAGCATTTTCTTTAACCCATACAATGTGTTGCTAGTTAGCTAGGTAGCAAGATTCTACTTGGGCGATGTAGGAATTTGTTCTAATTTCTGAGAACTTGGAATAGTTGTACGTTAATCATATTTATTTTTATCTTACTATTATATTATAAGCTATTGCTTTATTTATACATACATTCGAGTGTCCCTAAACAAGCCACAACCTCTTTTTAGAGTTACACGGTTAATTTGTATACACAGTTCTGTTTTTATCATTTTACAAGCACTCTAACCCCTAAGTTCACAATCTCGTTATGAGTTTGTCAGAATGCCGAATATCGATTCGGCTCTTTTTAGATTCATGTTACGCATGGATTCACGTATGATATTTATATTGAACATTAAATATAACCAACAGAAAATGAAGCACACACGAACAAATCGTATTAAGGCGACGAAAAAAAGAAACCCTGTTCTATGGGCGGACGGACCTTTCAAGTTTGAAATGACCCAAAAAATCACCAAAATCTGTAAATAATTATAATTTTCGAAATTTGGGTCGGCATTCATTTGTACAGGAACAATTTTTTCCCAATTTTGTCAAAATCTGGGTCGGTCGGCCCCGTAGAACAGGGTTTTCCTTTTTCGTCGCCTAAGCTCTTATATTTTGATGGCGGTGCTGCTTTATATCCCTTGGAATTATAATTCTCGTGGTGATACGCATTACACACTTTACTAAGTAAATATGCATCGTAAATGAAATAATTCTTAGATCCGAATTCCTTTGTTCATAATTATTAATATTAAAAAAAAATATAGCGAATGCTGGTTAAAACTAATTGACATTATGTGAAACCTGAAATCATGGATTTAAAAAAATTAAATTAGTTAGCAATAGCCGATAGTGAAACAAAACTCTAAAAAAAAGCCAAAACTCGCAACTCGCAAAAAAACAAAAAAACAAAAAACCCAACAACAACACATCATTATAGAATGATTGAATGATCTATTTTCATTGTTTCATTGCAACAATTAAAACTTCTCTGATTTCATTAAAAATGGTCTCAAATTGTTCCGCTTGCAAAGGCATTTAATAAAAAGAATAGTTTGCCATATCTCAGGTGGTTTGTTACCTGGGTAACATGGCAAAGAAGATCAAATTCCATTGAGCCGTGTTGACCTTGACCTTTTTTGTGGTGTTACCTGGGTAACAAAACATTCAAAACAATGCAACTTTTATCATTTGGATATATTTTTGATTTGAGACCAGTTGGATTAAAAAACCATATTTCAATTTTAAACGACCGTGGGCCCAAAATTTGACCTTTGACCCTTTGACCTGGTCAAACTATACATTTTCTGAATCCTTATGATGATAGCAATACATTGGTATGGTTATTAACAAGATCTGACTAACTAAAGTTTACTAAATTTCACCCCCTGCATAAGCGGTCTTTTTGAATTTATGCAAATTAGGCGCTGTTCCACTAATTGGATTTTGGGGGACTTTTGATACGATTGGTGATTAAATGGATTCTGTTACAATTAGTGGTGGGTTAACCCCTTATTTTTCTTAATTTGATTAGCCTATATACCTTAGTACAAACGGTATTTTAATGGGACTTGTTGACATTCGTGTTTCCAAATATAAGCTGAGCAAAAGCAAATTTGAAGTCGTTACAACACGAATTGTAACAAGTTATACCCTGCATAATGTAATAATATACACCGTGCCCGGAGTAAATTGCTCTATTTTCCTCCCCTCATTTTGATTATTCATTTAATAATCAATAACTAATTATCCGTTATAGTTGTTTTAGAGTTTCATAGAGAGTTATAAGTCGATGTTATTAGCTCTCTTCAGAAGAAAGGTTAGCAACTATTTTAAACTGTTGCAATTTGGTAGTTCACAGCATCTTGCGAATGGTAGTGAGCTTTGGCAGAAATTGCATTAATCATTTCATAGCGAGTGTGTAGAACTCCTTATCATCGATATACTTTTGTAGGTGATGTGGTTCTTGAGTTGATGTGGTTCTTGAGTTATGTTGTAAAGAGGGCTGAAACAACCACACTTTTGTAAAACGGACATAACTCATTCACAGCAATAAATCAAGCAAGTATATGATTTGTAGAATAATATATTGATTTAGATAATGAAAATCGTGTTTTTTGGCTGCTTTAACCAACAATACCTCGTCTACCCTTAAGGAAGTAATATAATGTTAACTATTTTGATCAGCCCGGTCTCCCCTTCGATCCGACTTATTTGCCTAATATAGGTTGTGCATATGACGTATCATACTGTAAATATGGCGGACTTCTCAAATGCATTCAACAAAAGCATGATTGCAATCTATCGCTACTGTTCGTCTCACATTCATATCAAATCAGGAGGGTGAAAGTGCATAGGAACAATCCCTCATTTCAAATATATAGTTTTGGTTTCTCTATTGTTCAGAAACCAAAAATCAAGGGATTAAAATGTGGAGATGAACTAGTATGCAATCATAACACTATTGTGCTGGGAGGACACAAGAGGGTATATATAATCAAAAGTATAATGGCCTATAACCATACGTATATAATAGCCTATTGTGCTAACATTTTCATTATCGATATCTATCAACGCGGACGACTTTTGATGCTCTCTGCCGTATGTGGCACACTGTACTTCCATGACACCATAAAATTACATCCGAGTTCCGAGATTTGTTTGATAAGTTATGCATAGACATCATGTGCATATATTGAGGGGTGGGGGTGGGGGTGTATTTTGTTTATTTGTCTGAAATATAAACGATGCATGATGATGTAGATGATTTGATTATGAATTAGATTATTCCCCGGAAAGCACAACCCATACCTCTTACCTATGTTCCCTGCGCCACCTATATATAACCTCCTCCTCCCCCTCCCCACACTCGATATCGACTCTTCCCTATTATTCCACTCCACTCTTGAGCCCCCCTCTCCCCCTCCTTCCCTTCCCACTTCCAATGCTCTCTCCCCTCTGTTTCTCTTTCTTCCTTACCCTTACCCCCCCCCCCTCACACACACATACCCTCTTTCCCTGGCGATCTCTTCTATCTCTCTCTCTCTCTATTCTCCAATAAATAAATTGAATAAAAGTTAGTTTAAACCAGCTTTCTATGATATTGATCTTCCGTCATGCGACATGCACATAAATAGAGTTGTGTATAATAGTGTTTATAACACTGAAGTCATAATCTGTCAAGTGCCTATTGTAATGTCTGTGGAAATATTTCGATGGTCTATTTATTTTCACAGTGAAATCAGCTTAGGCTAATTCGTAGTCTCAAGTCAATGCTTTCAAACTAAATCAATGCTTTCAAATGTAGACTGCTTTGTTCGACTTCTCTGCTCGTGAATATTGCACTGCGAAATTTAAACATTTCTTTTGTATACTTAGAGTAGGTAACTTCAAATCAAATAATTTTACGATCCACACCACTTATAAGAAACTGAAACCAAAACCGAAACTGACTGACACAAATGTTCGGTTTTAAACAAAAGGTAGAAACAATGAGTTCGATATCTTATGATTCAAGTGGTTAGGCAGGACAATAGGAAACCACGTGACCAAAACCAAAACCAAAACTAAAACTATATATTTGAAATGAGGCAATGCCGGAAACTACGTCACGCTATTGTTCGACTTAAACTACATCATTTTTAACCCCTTCCGTTTCCGTTAATACAGCTTTAGTCTCCTCCACCTTCGCAACACGGTACGTGGAGTGACTGGAATCACAATGACAGCGGAGGAGAATACTAGCTGGTCAGACAATTTAATTCTATCAAGCATATAAATACCTGAACAATCACCGTCATTTGATCGATTTACTACAGAATATATTGTATACACAAAATATAATTTTAAAATTGTAAACCTGTTAACTTATATACTTGTGTACTAAAGTATAAGGACACGTGAATAAAATCATGTAGAAGACAAAATGGCCGCTAATCCGCCTATTGTCTAGACTTAAACTACATCTTCCGGTTTGTTACGTAATACTAGGATGCCATGCCCTGATCAAATGCACTACGATCAAATAGGTTGATGACAACATATGATTGAATGGACTGCACTGTGCCATGATTTCGATGAAGGACACTGGTTCAAATCCTTTGTTTGGACCCAATCGATAAAAGCATACAAGGCCTCTAAAAAGCGTAGTGATTATAGTGCGCTACGCACAGGCACAACGCCTAGACGTTGATCCACAAGCCTCAACACACTTTACATGTTGTCGCTGACCACTATGGCCGCACATCATTCCATAAACCATTTAACAACAAATCAGGGACTTTGCTGCTACGAGAGCGCACACCCTAGATATTCCACAAATAACCATCGCAACCAGGATCAGCTCCCCGAGTTTCGTACGGGTTACAACCACTCATAACATTGAACCGCAGACATACATTCTATTGTGACAACCAAAGAAGATGATCACCACATCACCATGATTTTGCAAAAGGCCCCAAAATTGGTTCGTAAATGCATGCAAACTTCCATTGAGCTGTACAGCAGCAATATCACTTGGTCTCTTAGCTTTTAGATGGTATTTATGAGTAACTGGGGATTTCATGTACTCATTACAAGTATTCAAAATTTAAGGGGTACTACACCCTGCCCAATTTTAAAAGCTTTTTTTGCATTTTCTCAAAAATTATAGCGCATTGGTGACAAGTAAGATATGTATATTATAGGGGCAAGGACTGCAACTTCTGCACTGGAAATTTTATTTCAACACAGACAACAGTTGTGGAGTTACAGTAAAAAATGAGGGAAACCAATATCTGATCTATAAATCAATAACTACTTGCCTTGAGTTGCTGTATTTTCAGTGCAGTAGTTGTAGTCCTTGTTCCTATAATATATACAATGTATATATATATACATATCTTACTTGTCACCAATGCGCTATAATTTTTGAGAAAAATGCAAAAATAGGCAGCACAAAATTGGCCGTAGTAATTGGTGTAGTACCCCCTTAAGAGCTCGCGAAAGTAAGACAAAATAGGGTAATCAAATTTGAAAATGGGAATTAGTATTTTTAGACACGGAGATCAACCTAGCTTCTCTTTTGATGTTCCCTGGCGTATGTAGACAGCGACTTTCAGCGCTTAAATTTCAGAAGGCTGTTATAACATAACAAAATGGTAATTCCTGATAGATGCACAAATCCAATAGAGTGTGAAATTGGTTATTTGCGCATCATAAGCATTATAATCCTTTCCCGGTGCATGTGTCTATAGACGAATCTAATTTTACGCATTCTTACACCTCAATGGCAGCCAAAAGCTGGGTCCCCGTCGGCTCCATCTCACCTAAAATGTGAAAAGTGATGCGGCCTTGGAGGGTATTTTAAACTGCATTCTATCACCCGTGTTACACGTAGACAAAAGAATGATGACAGTTTACAACACAAAAGAATCTATATAACATCGAATTTAAAGCGGCTTTAATCCACACAAATGGGCAGTCACAACACCAGTGTGGTGTTGCGGGGACCCAGTAATGGCCGACCAAATCCTGACAATAACTTGGCTCGTTGGATTCGTCTATAAAGATAGGTCATGGTTTGGTCTGGTTGAAAAAGGTCAACGTTCACATATGTATACTGCTGTGAAAACAACGACTGAACTACGGTCTGTTTACGGAAACGGTTGAACTAGGTTGATTTTTCCCCAAAAGAGTGTCCAGTTGAGTAAAATGAATATGCGGCCAGACAAAAAAAATGCCATGGAAATGGCGGAAACGATTTACACGCAGTAAAACAAATATATAATACAACCCGTATCAAAAAAATAGTACCCATGAATAATAGATCTGTTGTCCTAATAAACTACTTAATAATACATTATATCAGAATATGTATAGCACAATATAATGAAGGCAATAAGTCATACAAGCACCCAACATTACTTTTGGGAGGAGTGACATGCATGTATTAATAAAAATAAGAAATCAAAATCAAAGAGTTTACTTTATCATGTTTATGACAGTAACATGATTAATGTTTGGCATCATATTTAACTTAGAGTAGACATGGTAGATTAATGAATCTTGAAATCTAAAAGGCGACAAGGGTATTCAGATTGTGTCGACGTCAAATCATATTTTGATATTCGCAAATCTGCCACCAGGAAATTTCAAAGTTCGGAAGTAAAAGAGCCGATAGAAAAACACGTACTGTATATTCTCAAAATCTGTATCATTGAGTACATCCAGTCTATATATAGGTCGTCACATACATTTCGCTTGATTTTTTTTATCTACCTGGGGGGGGGGGGGTACATCCCCAGCTAGGTATTGAAATGCTATCCGATTCTTCTTTCTTTCTTCTTCTTCTGGTGACCAACTTTTAAATGCTGCTTCTCCTACTATACATGTTACACCCTACAATTACGTAACTGGCAAATATGTATCGGCTATATCCTGTACCCATAGGATGTAAACAAAATTGGGGTCAAAGGTCATTAAAGTGGCATTTCTGGTATATAACCAAATACCTTCAAAATGATTCGTCTGCCACATATTATATAGCACAATGACGTCACTTGCACATATGCACCGGCTTTACCCAGTGCTTCTAAATTATACACGAATTTGGGGTCAAAGGGGTAAATTCTTTCACTTGCATTATCTGGATATCTGTAAGGGGTATGGGGCTCAAACGCAGTGACAACAAATCTCATGACCAAGGGAACATTTTGCAGGGGTCAGGTCAAAGGTCATGCAGAGGTCAAATCTTAGAATGTCATTATCTGGACATCTGTAAGGGGTATGGGACTCAAACTCAGTGATAACAAATCTCATGACCAGGGGAACATGTTGCAGGGGTCAGATCAAAGGTCATGCAGGTCCCATACCAACTGCATCAAAAGTATTGGCATACCTTCCTCTTCCTATGTCATGACCCCTTCAAATGATCAGGAACCACAGTTTGATCAATTTTCATTAGGCCTATTATAATGGCCATGTATTAGAAGCTGAAGTTATACTCCATCGCTGAGCGACAAGCGATTTGTTTCTAGCCAGTGAGGTAGCTCGCTTTCTTTGCGTTTAGAAAAGCGCGCTTCTTAAATCTATATTGTAACAGTCTCACGAGCCCACCCTCAAGATACCCTACAAACATCTGAGCCTAATATGCTGTATTTAATAATGATTTAATAATTCGACGCAGTGGCTCGTATTGGCGACATACGCGCTGGTATTAAATATCACTTTTTTGTACTGCCTAATCTGTTCGGACCAAAATTAAACAGGGACATTAAAAAGACAGTGATAACTAACATTTTGTGGCATCGAAATACAAAATTAATCTATCTTAAGGGGGTACTACACCCTTCGATAAATTTGTGTCTAATTTTGCATTTTTCTCAAAAACTAATATAACGCTGGTAACAAAAATTATGTATATTATAGGGGTAAGGAATCCAATTACTACACTGGCATTTCAGTGATAAGAAATAAGGTACCGCTAGGATGTACCTCTTTTCTTATCATAAATAACGAACCGCTTGTTTCGAGTCACTGAAATTCCAGTGTAGTAATTGGATTCCTTGCCCCAATAATATACATAACTTTTGTTACCAGTGTGTTATTATTTTTTGAGAAAAATGCAAAATAGTCACAATTTACCACAGGTGTAGTACCCCTTAACGGAAATGTTACAACATGGCTTTAATGGCATTGGTCTCCCAAGTAGAATACACTATCTGCTTTGGAAATTGATAGCTATTAGGTTATTGTCTGAGCTTGGGTAAGTGTTATGGCTGTGGTTAGGCTAGGGTTAAGGTCAGAGTTAGGTTTTTTTTGTTAAGGTTAGGGTTCGAGTGAAGTTTAGGGTTAGAATTAGGGCTTAAGTTATATGTTTTACTATACCTCATAAATATTTTCACTATCAAGGTAAAACGTAAAAAAATCAAAACCACCGGTACCCAGTCAACATTAATAGGTAAATTTTCACGGGAAAATTTTCTGGACACGTGACCAATGAGTATCAATGTGAGTGTAACCTCGAGCCTGATCTCTGACCCCCGGCGGTGACCTCGCTATTAAAGTCTTAGTTATTTTGAATTGGAATAGTATTTTTGGCCGCGGTTTCAATAGAAATTCGTGCATTGCAAAATTATTGAAAATTATGCAATCTTAATTTCTTCACAATATCATCAAAACGTAATTTCAAAAATATATTTTTTTCCATGTCAGTGCATTTTGCTGTTGTGTCAGTTGGATAACTGCTTGGTTACTGACATGTGTTAAGAGTAGAGTATTGAAGTAAACCTGTGTGTAATTTTAGTTCAATTTGATGGACAGGATTTCAAGATATGACCTTGTGAAAAATTATAAGTTTCTTTTTGAGCTCAATTTATTTTGTTGCATTACATGCAAGTAAACAGACAGCGTCAACGATTTATCAGTCTCTAAATTTCAAGATTATTTTGACATAAAGGACAAGAGGATGAAGTGTTAAGCTTAGTCCATCCTACAGTCCTAGGGCTACGTCCACATGTCTAGACTGATAATACATTTATTGAATATTGGCCTACCTACCCATTTACCCGTTTTTAACTCTCTTCACGACAAGTTTCAAAATTTTTAAAAATTCAAAATTTCAGTAATGTAAATTTTCATGACCATATTTGGAATAAGCATGAAAAATGCATTAAAATGAGTACAAACAAGCCTAGTATTGGTCCAGTAGTTTTTAAGATAGCCCTTGATATTTTGAGAAAATATTTCAAAACTTCAACTTTTTCCGTTGAAGCGCATGGCTAGCACGCAGAGCATTATAATAGATTCGTTCGTCTTTTTAAAGCTCAACCCAACTTGATTTACCGGACATAAATGCAACCACGATTACCGTGTGTATCTTCGTTTGACACCAAAATGCCAGTACCTTGATTATTGGACAAAATAGCGTAAAAATAGAATTTTATGAGGGCTTTGCACGCTATCGTCCAGGTATAATTGAAGACCCAATTCAAAAGACTAGTTTGCGTCTGACGTCAGGCCAAAGGCGCGACGTGAAATGACGGGAGAAAAGTGATGGGAATTATTTTGTTTTTGCCCTTCCCCTATGACAACTGCTCCCTGATACGCCTCGCATGTGACGTCAAATATTGCTACATGTGACCATTCAGCACCTCTTCGTAAGTAAGCTGCGAAAACTTCATTTTGGCCACTGACGCATAGAAAAACAATAATCTATTCCTAATAAGTTTAGCCCAGTTTGGTTGGATGCAATAGTTATTAAAAGTTACAACGTTTCTATAATACAGTAAGCCAAAAAATTAAGGTACCAGTTATGTTCACCCTCTGTATATCCTAAACAAAGGCAGATATGTCATAATTGGAACCAGCAGCCAATAGCTGCATCTTTTAGCTCGAATTCAAGCCCCCTTTTGTTGAAATTGTTTCAGAAATAAAAACACGACGATCCAAATACCCAAGGAAGATGCCAATTTAAAAGTTGCAGTTTGCTCCATTGCAAGCCCTATTGATGTGTACACAAAGCGTTCGCGAACAAGAGAACTAGTGCCGCGCTTCCATTGATTAGCACGTTAAAACTAGCGTCGTGCTTTCATTGATACAAATTTCAACAAATAAGGTCTTAAATCAGAGCTAAAGAGTACAGGTATTGGCTGCTTGTTTTAATTTTGACATACTTGTCTTTATTTAGGATATACGGGGGTGAACACAACTGGTACCTTAATTTTTGGCTTACTGTAGATTTACCCTATAAACAAAAATACGTATAATAAGAGATGAATTTGTCAGGCATAGTACTAATTCATTTGAGGCACTTCTGATATTTTTTAAAAATCTAGACATCACTTAAGGCTAGACGGTGCCAAACATATGTTTAACTCTCAAAACTTGGACTTTTTATGTTGAAGCCTATGGCTAGCACGCAGAGCATTAACAAGCTTGAAATGTTTCAATTTACTGATTGAACACAGTCTGGTGATGGTCGCTCACAGATTATTTTTCAAGCAATTTCTGTCTTGATTCTTCTGGAAAAAAAAAGAATTTATTGAAGCATGTTATGAAAATGTACACGAGTTGAGTGATCGCTCGTACATATCGGACATCAGTCTGCCGAATTTTAATTACAATGTTATGATGTACTTCTACTTTACTTTTTAAAAACACATAAAAAAAAAAAAGAAAAAAAAGCGCAGTGATTTATAGTGCGCTACGCACAGGCACAACGCCTAGACGTTGATCCACAAGCCTCAGCACACTTTACAGGTTGTCGCTGACCACTACGGTCCCATAAAAGAGAACGCACCGGTAGGCTTAGTATAGGTACAAGTCTACAAATGCGAAATAAACGTGCATATTTAGATGATTAAAAGAGGTATCAATAAACTAAACATTATATTTAGGATAAATCAACTTTCCCCGGGCAACTTTGTCAGCTGAATATCTAATGCGTAAAAGGGGTAATGATAACAATAAAAACTAGATAAAAATATTTAGGAACCGTTTTTTAGTTTTTGTTTAGTTTTGACCAAATTTGCGCTAAAAATGGTCAAAAAATGCTTAAATGCTTAATTATAAACAAAATTATAAAAAAGCCCGCTTTTGCCCAAATTTTAAATATTTTTGGTGAACCTGGAGCAGACATTTCACCGGTTCGGCGAGCAGGGCGCTCTATCTTGGTGATAATGACGCAATGGTATATTATCGGTGAAATTCCCATGTCCTTTTATTACTGTCCAGTTCATTGCTAAAATATAATCAAGTTAATTAGTGTTCGCCTATAGACGAATCCAATTTCACGCATTCCTACACCTCAATGGCAGCCATAGCCGCGACGGGGACCCAGCTATCTCACCTAAAATGTGAAATGATGCGGCCTTGAAGGGTATTTTAAACTGCATTCTATCACCCGTGTTACACGTAAACAAAAGAATGATGACAGTTTACAACACAAAAGAATCTAACATCGAATTTTAAGCGGGTTTAATCCACCCAATTGGGCACTCATAACACCTGTTTGGTGCATGCGGGGAACCAATAATGGCCGACCAAATCCTGACCAGGACTTGGCTTGTTGGATTCGTCTATATGAATATGATTAACCATTAATATTGCTTTTATATTTTGAGAGCTTGGTCTCCCTGCATAGCTAGATTTCATAGATTTCTCTCAGGGCGAATGTAGGAGGTATGTACCGTAGTCCGGGGGAGGGGGATTCCTTCTTATAAAACAATGAAAGTAAAAAATCGTAAAGGCAAAGGAAAAGAAAAGGGGGCAAGGAGCCCGTTTTCTACCTACATTTACCCCGATAATGGGCCAATGGTGTAAAATACCAAATATTTCGTGCACATTGTCCCAATAAAGCCCCTTTACACATATAAATCGAATAAAGCATTTTCTTCGAAGCTAGAAAACGTGCAGTCTCTGTAAAAAAAAAGTATATGATTATATCCTATCGATAAGGGTACATGGCGTTAGTCCGACACGCCGCTAGTCCGACACGCCGCTAGTCCGACACGCCGCTAGTCCGACAACACAAATTCCCTATACTTAGACGTGCGTCAGTCCGAAAATGAAAAGCACGGCGCTAGTCCGAAAAAAGCATGCGCTAGTCCGAAAATGAAAACCACTGCAACAGTCCGACACGCCGCTAGTCCGAAATTTAATTATGAAAACCACGCCGCTAGTCCGACAAAAATTCGGACTAGCGGCGTGGTTTACATAATTTTTAAAAAACACGCCGCTAGTCCGAATCTGAAAAGCACTGTGTATTTTAAATTCGGACTAGCGGAGTGTCGGACTAAAAAAGTGTTTTCAGATTCGGACTAGCGGCGTGTCGGACTAGCGGCGTGTCGGACTAGCGGCGTGTCGGACTGAGCGGTGCACCCCATCGATAATACGTTGCCCCCGAAATGTCTATATAAGAAGCACAGGTAATTGGTATCTTATTATATGTTTAATTTTAAAGGGCAGCAATACCATACATGAAGTCATTCGTACGTAACGAATGGAGTTCGGCTGTCGAGGCAATAAATAAACTGAAACTGACATTAACAGCAACATTGACCTCATGTGAATCGCCATAAAGTCATCTGTGGACAAAATGTTGGTAGATACAGGGTGAGTCAAAAAAAGTGCAATAGAGCAAAGAATCGATATTCATGTAAGAACCAAGTTGAACTTTCCCATTATTGAAAGTTTCTATAAATGCCACACTCAATTGTCACCTTCTGTGAAAAAATGAAGTGAATCACAACTACGGTTTAATTTTTATTAGTCCTTTTGCTGCGATATCCAATTTCACTATTTGTCCACGAGATACCATGTATTTTGAATGAGAGCACACAATGCACGATAAAGGCACCAGCTCTGAAACTGACTTTAACTTAAGTAAGGTTCATTTTTGCGTTATTATTTAATTGTTTTCTGTTCAAACAAACTTTCTAACATTACTTTAAGTCCTTCATACCTCACTCGACTCCAACTTCAGTTTTTTAATTCCAATATGTCCAACTTACTTGATATTTTGTAATTCACTCCACTTCAATTTGCGTGCATATCATTTCGACATTTGAAAAACCGGCGCCTACGAATGTGTATGTTTTTGATAGAGAATAAACATCTTTAAAGTAAAGGTAAAATGAAAATAACAACAAAATATTGTTTCTTCTCCTTAAACAAGACCATGGGCAATAACACTTTGGGTGCTCCATTTTATTCCAATGCCTTAAAGGTTAAGAAAATGGCAGTTGTTCCAAATCTTACTTACACAGAGTGAGCTGACATTCAAATTTTAGGTGTCTCTTGGACAAACATTAAAATTGGGTATCGCTATAAAATGTGTCATAAAAACAAAACGGTAAATGCTAATTCCATACTTTTTTTCACACAAGGTCACTAATGGATATATCATTAATAAAATGTTTTAATACCTAAAAGTTTCAACTCGGTTCTTAAATAAAAATGGATTCTTTTCTCTATTGCACTTTTTTTGACTCACCCTGTATAAGGAACATTCATGTCCTGGTAAAGATGTTTACTATAGTTCAACAAGTTTAACTCATGAGCTAAGGCATAAAGGTAGGTTCTGAAAGTTGAAAATATGGATCACTTCTAAGAATTGTTCTGGCTATTAACAATTAAAAAAGGATCTATTCATTAACAATATCTAATTGCAAGTTAACAAAGACCACTAGTTTTTATTCTGTATTGTAATAAGCTTAACGTAGGAGCGAAATATGAGCAAAATACTTGCGGCGAATAGAAACTACGGCATTTGCGGCGTAAAAATTATTTTCAGACATATGATTATTCACTGGACAATATAAAATCGCTTTCTGCTTGTGGTACATGCTGTATAGATTTCTTGGAGTCACTCGTTTTGATGGTGAATATAATTAATGCAGGATGTACTGCATTGAATCATTCACTTCACTTGAAAACTTGCATAAGGGTGATTCGTGTTAGCGAATTTGTTAGCGGTTTTGTGTTAGCTTTATGCTTGTCTAAAAAGATGACCACCAACCGTAAAATGATAAAAATTTAATTTAAGAAAGGGTCTACGCGTCCGAAAAAATAAGCTAAATAATCAAATAATATGCGTATGAATAGCTTCGTCGCGATGCTTAACTCTTATAATCATGTTGTTACTGGAACAATTATAATGTGTTGAAGTTGAATTATTTTTGTAGCTGTTTAAATGGGTGTACTTTCCATGTTTTTGTATTTAATTTTTACAGAGTAGCATATTACCATTTGCTTTCTAATGACATGTGTTTTTAACTTGTCTGGTTCATGCCAATGTTTTATCAATTATCTTGTTTAATAAATTATTATTTTTCACCTCATTCTTATTTAGCCAATCTTATAATATGCCAATCAAATACCTACGTCTGTATTTTGTTCCGGGTTGCCACTGGATTCCGCTAGTCGTACTATAATTATGTTATATTTTATTCATCGTTATACAAGATGATTTGCGTGAGAGAAAAATGAGTCCATACAGCAGGAATGTCGTTCATTTGTTGCATTAGAGTTATGGAATTTTAAAATCTAATCTATTTTATCTTTTTATGCAACTTTGCTACGTTGCGTCTGGAACCACCAGACTTCATCAGACAACTGACCCGCTGGACTGGTCACATGATAGTCGGCTAGGTATCGTCTTGATGGTCGATACCCCATGTACATAATGTATGAGATAAGTTAACTCTCTTCACGCGGGTGTCGACTGCAGACGACAAGTTTCAAAAACAATTAAAAAAGTCAAAAATGTCAGAAATGTGAATTTGCATGACCATATTTGGAATCAGCATGATAAATGCTTCAAAATGAGTACAAACAAGCCTACTATTGGTTCAGTGGTTCTTAAGATAGCTTTTGATATTTTGAGAAAATACCTGAAAACTTTTTATGTTGAAGCCAATGGCTAGCATGTAGAACATTAAAGTGGAGCCCCCTTTCTGGTTTAGTAATAGTTGCTCAATACGCTCCCAGATGGCTTCTTGTATACATGCCTCTCCATTTCCCCTCCTGATCCCAGAATAACAACTTCCTCGTTTTTAATTGAGTTAAATTTAATTAGACGATACCTAGCCGTCTATCACGTGACCAGTCTAGAGTATCAATTGCCTGATGAAATCTGGTGGTTCCAGACGCAACGTAGCAAAGTTGCAAAAATAAGTTCCAGTATTAGATTTAATTTAATTACTCTGTTAAAAACTACTGGGTGACTAAGAACATGTACTCATTTGTTACATTACTTTCATGACAAATCACTATGGTATTCCATTATCATTCACAAATATCATGACTGTTTCCGTTGACTAGAATTTGTACAAATGAGAAATAGATCAGCAGTACGGAGCATTCTTAGTTTGGTAAAATCGTACTCTATTACCTTGTTGCACTTCGTCACTTGCTGTGTTCACTTTATGCTCTCACTGAACACATAAGTTATCGTCATTTGTGATTTCCAAATGATGGCAATTCTTGAACCATCCATCAAGCAATGGGACAACCACAACATGCCAATAGCTATACTGCGCCAAGAAAGTATCCTTACATTTGGAAAAATAATCACAATTTCAAAACTGCACCATAATGGGGTAGCTTTGTTTTTTTTAATAGATGCACTATCTAATCCGGCACATTTTGACACCCCATCGAATCCAATGTGACTTCAAGAAGCAAAGTTACAAGCATTTGATTAGACGAAGGTCCAGTTTTAAAAGTGACACACTGGCCTCTTCAAAACTCCACGGACTAGACATCTGGTTTGGGAGTGGTAAATGGCTAATTAGTATGTGCCTTTAATTTAAAACAAAAGGAACAAAAGAAAACTGAAACAAAAGAGCTGACAAAAGCATGAAAAGTACAGAGAAGTAAAAACTGAAATAAATACTGCTTTAAATAAGGCTTCATTGAAGAAACTGTGCAGTCTCTTTGTTGCGCTTGTTGGAATCTTTTTGCGCCTTGTAGTTGTATAGGCCAATTTGTCACTTTTAAAACTGACCTTTGTCTATTCAATTGCTTGTAACTTTATTTCTTGAGGTCACATTGGATTCAATGTGGTGTCATAATGTGCAGGATTAGAGAGTGCATCTATTACAAAAACAAATTTACCCATATATGGTTCAGTTTTGAAATTGTGAGTACTTTTCCAAGTGTAAGGATACTTTCTTGGCGCAGTATTATACAATTTATCATTAAAAGAGCAAAACCACGGACACTCATTTATACCGGTTTTTATCTAGCAACTCCGGGGAAATACGTAAGGAAATGACAGTGTAAAATGATCGCTAAACATAAGGTTACGCGTGGTTGTATATCCTACAGCACAATATCAAGTTGTAGTCACAACACATTTCCAACAGAGATGTGGCTATAGCCGTGAAGTAAATTAATTTACTCGTGGACCTGGTGGACGGCTTTCAGATATAACCGTTCATGTAAGGCCGTACCCGGGCCGAAACCAAGCCATGTATCTATTTCCTATCAATTTAATTTATCTATTTATCTCATCGTGTTCCCATTATTTTTAAATCTGTCCTTTCTTACTTTTTAGCTTCTTCCTTTTTTCTACATTATTTTGTTCCTATTTTGTATATTTGCTGCTTAGCTTGTGATTTCCCGTTTCTTTGTTACTTATCTGACTTGAAATATGTTTAATCTTCACCCAGAGCAGCCAACGTTGAAAAAAAAAAACCCACAGTACATACATACATACGAGGGGGTATCAAAAGTTTTAGAAATCGCCCAGAAGTGAAAGAGCTATATCAATGAAATTTTGTCAGTGCAATCACTGGTCTTTATGTACACTATGGTGCAAAAATGGTCTCATAAGTATGTTTACTTTTTTACAGATGGCACTAGATGCCAATAACCTGCTGCCCCAGTTACTGCGCATAAACTGCAAGATTAAGAAAATTGAGGCAAGCAGCATTATTAAGATCCTGCTTTTGAAGGGTTGCAGTGCCTAGAAAATTGATGATGAAATGAAAGTTATCTTCGGTGGTTATTGTGATGTCTCTGTCGCTTTTTGGAAAAGGAATTTTTATTTCATCACAGATTTTCTGGCCATTGTAACCCTTAAAATGGAACTTAATCATGCTGCATGCCTCAATTTTCTCCATTTTGCTGGTTATGTGGTTACATAGACAGGTAGTGACATCTAGCTCCTGTAAAAAAAATTAAACATAGTTATGAGACCATTTTTGCACCATAGTGTACATAAGGACCAGTGATTTCACTGACAAAATTTCATTGATATAGCTCTTTCACTTCTGGGCGATTTCTAAAACTTTTTGATACCCCCTCGTACATACATACAGGCATTTATATAGCGCATCTACATCAAGAACGATGCGCTAATTGGAAACACAATAAACATCAGGAACAATGAAATAAAAAGACAATTAATGCATAAATAACTGAGTTTTGAGAGACCTCTTAAAAGATGATATGGAATCAGAGTTTCTGACGGACTTTGGTAGAGCATTCCATGATTTGGGAGCAGTAGGCCTATATGAGAAAGTGCGATTTGAAGCAAAATGAAGATGGCGTCTGGTATTTGGTACACTTAGCCGAGTGGCATCAGATGCTGAAAGGAGACTTGGTCGTGCTGGATGGTACAAATGCAAGCCAGATGACAAATAGCCTTGAGCGAGTCCGTGTAAACACTTAAAGATGTAAACCATGATCTTGAAGGTGATGCGTTCACGAATCCGTAGCCAGTGAAGTTCTTGAAGGTAAGGTGTGGCATGATCTCGCTTCTGTGCACGGTGGATACGCTTGGCCGCCCAGTTCTGTATGCGTTGTAGACGTTGTAAATCTGAGCTGGTAGATCCAAATAAAAGTGCATTGCCATAATCCAATCTAGAAAGCACAAGTGCACGTACAACAAGATGGCATGTGTTGTGATCGAGGTATTTGCGGATGCGAGTAATGTTGCGCAGTTGCAGATTGAGACCAGAACATAGAGAAGTAATATGAGGTTTCATACACATGGCTGATTCAAAAACAACACCGAGGTTGCGAACCTTGTCTGCAGGAGGGATAAACTTATCACCAACACGAAGCCTCACTGGTGGCAGATGGCATTTGAGATGCTCCGCAATGGCAATGAAAAATTCTGTCTTGTCTTCATTGAACTTAAGAAAGTTTGTTGTCATCCAGAACCTAATTTCATCTATACACAGCGACATGTGTGAGAGAGCAGATGTGATGGAAGCTTGGTCTCGTGGGTCGAACGCCGTGTACAGCTGTATGTCATCAGCGTAGAAATGAAACAATATGTCATACTTTCTCAAGATCTTACCAATTGGTGTTGTGTAGAGGAGGAACTGCTGTGGTCCCATTATGGAACCTTGTGGAAAGCCGTATCTAAGTTCAAACTTTTCAGAACTGACGCTATCAACACAAACACTGGTAGTTCTTCCTGACAGGTAAGAGCGAATCCATTTCAGAACACTTCCGTGTATGCCAAAGTCAGAGAGTAATCTGGAGAGAAGGAATTCATGGTTCACGGTATCAAAAGCCGCGCTCAGATCCAATAAGGCTAGAAAAACACCTTTCCGCTCTGAGACGCATTCCATAATATCGTTCTTAACCTTCAATAAGGCTGTTTCGGTACTATGGGCAGGTTTATACGCCGATTGTAGTGTCTCATCAAGTTCATTTTGAGCGATATATCTGGAGATGTTGTCCACAGCATGTCTCTCAATGACCTTCGACAGATAGGGAATGTTGGATACTGGCCTGTAGTTCTTCAAATCACAGGCATCAAGATTCTGCTTTTTCTATCTGGCCATCTGGCCGGATTCGAACCGGCGACCTTCGCAAAAATCGGTGATTAGTTGTTTGGTTATCAAAAACTTCCTTCACCCAATGGAATTTGGGGAGCTGCACAGATAATTGGTGGATGTTACAATCTAAATGCGGATATGTGTGCGCCGTTCGGCAGCAACCTAGTTGATGCGATCTGATTGTGATGATTCACCATCACAGCGCTTTGAGTCCTCCAAGATCTGGAGAAAGGCGCTTTATATAATCCAAAATTTATTTATTATTTATTATTATAATACTAGCACGACGCTCTAGCCAACTGGGTCACAGAGGCACACTGGAGAATAATGATATATAGGTATTAGGTTCCAAGTATAATGATTTTATTATCTGACATCTATCAATTAATACTAAAAAAATATAAAAAATGTATGACTCGATTGTACCCCAAAGTGCCCAAACAGAATGTGGACCATATTCCTGATGTATGCTGGGTATATGACATTGTATACTAGAATAACACCATATGGCATAACAATACTATGCGTTTCCAGTCACATTGAATAAATTGGTTTCAGGTTCCAGCCAATTTTGCACTTGTCACTCTATTCATATCACGGTGGGGGTGTGAGTGTGGGGTGGGGGTGGGGCTTCAACCATCTCCAAATTGCACCTACGCGTTGCTCTTTCAATCTAAACTCTTAATTCTGTCACGCGGGTTAGGGACACAATTATTATCACTCTTATGGCTGAACATAATCAACTAAGAAATGTACTGGATTCAATTCACGGCTGTTTGATGTATATAGAATTGGCTTCATTATTAACTAAATACAAACTATAGATGGCGCTATTTATCCTAAATCATATTTCTTTATTTACAAGGGTTAGGTGATTAATACCGCCATTAAAACAGCTGGAATAGGTGAAACAAGCAACAAGGAAATTGTATAAACATATTTTATCAAACAATAAAAGGAATTACTTGTATTAAAAGGCTGAAAGGGAAAGTTCCAGTAACTAAATAGCGCCGCCAATTTTGGCATTAATAAAAAATACTATAAAAGTGAATAATTTTGTAAAAGAGGGGAAATTAAAGTTGAGAACGACTCAACAGCATCTGTATACATCAGCACGATATCACTTTTAGCTGTTTAAACCTAAAGGCACATTCTCCGATAAAGCGTTCAAAAAGCCAAATTTGTGTCGCCCATAGTTTCAAGTCGTATTCAGACTTGTTTCCTCTGAAAGAAATGACATTTTTTAAATATAACTAATACTTAGGAGTTGCTTTCTAAAATGTGTGGGGCTAGAGGTTCTAACATGCCTAGAAAGTGTAAAACAATAAAGCTGATTATGCATATCCATTGTTTTCCTCCATGTCGCCAGCCAAGGTGCGTTCCGTATAATGTGTCCCTGTTCGCTATACATGCGCGCATAATAATGGATTATAGGTACTATTCATTAGCTGGTATCATGCCCTAATTATAAAGTATAAAACATCACAACGCAGGTTATTAAATTTTTCCAACAGGTCTTTGAGACTATGTCGCCAATATTGTTCACAGATACGTTACCATATTTCTAATGGATAGCAATCTGTCAAAATAACTAGCTATATGAATGTTCTCATATGTGATGGATCAAGCAGGCTCCATAGTTATATTATATATGTGGTACATAACACAATGGTTTCAAAGTAAAAAAAAATCAGGTCTATTAACGGCAAAAAATCCTGACGTTACGTTCATGTCGTCACAGATACGTTACCTAAATTCTACTCCCCTCGGAAAAACGCTGTGATAAATGAAGCCAAATACCATACCAGACTTTAGTACTTTGGGTGATGACTGATCAAGTATAGTATTAAGTCGGTAAGTTTTTACACTTGCACGATTAAGACAAAAGTGTGAAAAGGCTTCACAGATACGTTACCACTGATACGTTACCACCAATGCGTACAAGTAATATTGCTCAAAAATTAAGTATTGTTGAAAAATCACCCATGCATTGTTTTGTGCTCTGAAACTATTAAAGTTTACGATTCTGAATGATTTTCATGAATTCTTCGTGGTTGGAATTTTGCAATTTGCGAGACCAAACTTGGACGCTTTATCGGAGAATGGGCCTAAAATTTGGTTATACATGATGTTTTGTTTGAAAATCTAATAAATGATCCCATCAAACAACCGTGTATTTATTTAACCTGAAAATATGGGCAAGAATGAATTTGCTTTATGTTAACTTTATGTACGTGTAAAGACGACCAACACCTGTAAAATGAAAAGAGAATTGAACGGTCTCATTAGAGAATGAATTTGGAGAAAACCTTCTGATAATTACAAACACTCGCTGAGCAGCAAGACCTTCCTTTTAAGCTTTTAATCCGATAAGCTGATTATCTATTTGTTTTCATGAATTGGAAGACATTCTTTGATGATGTATTAATGAGCTCAATCATCTGAAATTACTGGAGCGTGAGCCACCCAGGCTGGTGGCTCAGCATAGTATTTTATTAACAGGTTTTCTCCAAATTCATTTCCTAATGTATCTACGCGTCCGAAAAAAATAAGCTAAAATAATTAAATCAGGTATGTCTATGAATTGAATATAACTGCGTCGCGATGTTCCAATCTTATACTCATGTGAACACTAAGGGAATTATTATATGTTTAGGTAGAAATATTGTTGTAGCTCTTAAAAGGAATATATATATTGAGGCATATGCCTTGCCTTGTTTGGTTTGGGATAATTGTCAATTTTGTTGTTTAATATGCATGATAAATTATTATTCCTTCACTTTTATTTGCCATGTCTGTATACCAATCTAATATCTAGTATGTGTGAATGAAATTTGTTTGGGGTTGCCTCTCGACTCCGTCAGTCGTATTAAATATGTTATCCATCTGACCTAATTTTGTTGTTTTATAACCACATGTTTTGCCTCTTTGATATTTGCTATTACACGTCCATAATCTTGCTTCACTTTTAAAGGTGTGTGCCCTCATCCTTTCTTCTTTGTTTGCCGCGTACCTGTTCAAGACAGTAGTATCAGGGAACTTCTATTATTATCGGGAATTGCCTGTCACACATGATCGCACACAAGGTCGTAGGCAATTGGTCGGACCTCATCTGCCCAGAACATATTGACCCAGGTCAGCATACCACCATATCCTTCCCGACATGCTTAGTAGCCAAGTCCGTAGAAGAGTGGATCCACACACTATGTACACAAATATACATTTGGCCACATTTTATTATACGATTAATACGAATTTATTAAACATGGTAACAAATATTCTCTTGCAAATCGGTTATAGATGGAACTGGTAGGCATATTATAAATTCGGGATATTAAATATCTTCCTGACCAGCCAGATCTGCGCATGGTCAAAGACGAGTATCAGACCGACGCAAACTGGCTTAGTCTCCACATCAGCCAGTTTGGTTCCGCCCCTCCACAGGGAGCGTAACCTGTGTAGGAGACTCGGTAGGACCTGGTCGGACCTCATCTCTCCCCATCGATTGTGACCTATAATCCCCGACATTGCCCTTATGGAACTCTCGTCCACCTGTTAGTATGTCCTTTGTGAATGGCCCATATTGCAAATATTTTAACATAATGTTATTTAAGTGTTGACAAAATATTTGGCAAAATATGTTTGCAAACAATAGTTTACTATAACATTTTGAAAACATTTTAAAAATATTGTTGTACTATGTTTTCATACAAAACGTTTTAAAACGTTTTCATGACCTTTATATAACCAGACATTTTAATGTTATTAAAACGTTTTTACCTAAACCAAAACCCAAAACTTGTTTAAAACGTTTTTAAAATGTTTTTGTTTTTGCTAGGGTGTTTTTTTTCAATGTAAAATCAGCATTGTCAGTAGTTTTCGGTCTTTTCCAACAGTGCTCGAGGAAACGATGAGGCACTTTTTTTTGTATCAAATGTGAGATTCTGAGGATAAACCCCCAGAGTACCACAAAAAGACTTGGAAGTGATCCTTGTTCTCTAATAAACTTATTTGTATGTATGAAAATTTCAAATAAAATAATTGAAAAATCTATAAAAAAAAATCTGACAACTCCCAGAAATTGAGGAGGGAGGGGACGAGAACCAAAACATTAATTTTATACGGCCTTAGGCCTATAGACACATCTTCGTTTTGCCTCTTGATTCCAGTGCCCTGCCGGGTACCCCGAATACACGAATTTATCTGGACCTAAACGGGTCGGGATCCATCTTTCACATATTTATCGGTACGGTCCGGTCCGGCCAACATTATGTTCGGATCGGGTCGGGTCGGGTCGAGCTGTGGCCACTTTACATTCTGATCGGTTGAAAAAGTGAGAAAATAAATCAATGTATCAAGTTGAGAATCCAGTTCGGGCCGGTCCGGTCTTGAAAAAACAAACTTGCGGGGTACATCCGGTTTGCCTTCGGGTTGGGACGGGAGAGTCCGGGATTGGGGTGAAGAAAATCTTGCCCTCTATTTTGATACTAATATTGTGTAACCAACAACAAATCCATTCTGAAATTATCTGGTACAAATAACCTGGTGAGTGCAGTTGAATGTTTAAGTATTTTACTTCTTGTTTATACCTACACGTATGACATGCATTTCTTTCACAATCGTAAGTCCACGTGTGCAAGTCGACGTGCTATGATATAAATAGTGTGACGTCGGGCGCCTTTGTGACAATCTTCTCAGTACTTAAAGATTTGGATTTCCTTCGGGTTTCACAAGCACACAAAAGTACAGGTCTTCAGACACCTGCACAAGATATTCTAAACGCATGTTAGATAATCACAGCACGTTTCCGGTTCTCCTTTAAAACATTTTAAAGCATTGTCTACATCATTACGATCATCCCAGTGGAGTTTCCGAACTTCTGTTTGACATCGTTTTCTAGTTTAATAGATTGCGTTAAAGCATTCATTTCTCTATAAGCCACAGTTTACAAGTCAATACGTTATTTCTGAAAGTTAGTCTTCTATTCAAGATTTCAAATTAGACATTTCTGTAATTTGTAACCCGTAAAAGCTGAAATGAGTTTTAATCGCAAATATCATGCCTGTTTCCATTGTACTAGATGCGTAGAAATGAGACATAGCTCCTCGATGCGGTATACTTTGCCCAGTTATGCCATGTCGCAAAAAAATGGAGGCTTTAAATATAGAGTGCTTTTACCAAAACAGCAGAAACAAAAAAAAAAATCATTTTGAAGCTGCTGACGAGGAGGCACCCAGAAAGTGACTAACCTCCCTGCTGAAGTTGGCCCTTGATTTACTGGCTGGGATTTGGGCAGGAAGAGAATTCCATAATTGGGCTGTATATGGTAGAAATAATCTTTCATGGATAATATGGTTTGATTTTGGGATTTCCACTGCTAGTTCATGGTATCTCACAGACCGTCGCAACTTAGGGTCATGGACATGGATGTCTGTGCATCTATCATTGCATCTGTAAGTTATTTGCAGTTTGTATTTTCAAAGGATGTAGTTAATTATTATAACCGCCCTAAAAGTATTATAAACAATTATGCAATTTTACTTCTGCTCATAAAAAGAGCATATCCTCGGACATTCGTTCATATAGGCTTTATCTTAACTACTCAACAAAAGTTTCAAAATGTTCATATCGTGTTTGATATTCATTTACAGCTAATTTTAACTAAAATCCCTCTTTACAATGACACAAAATTTAAAACAATCACCCTTTTCACGGCTGAGTACACGTCTTGTGAATGTAGTGGGGCCTCAAACAGAATGTACCTAATTCATCTGTGCTCAAACAACACTAGTCACTAACCTCAATAGTGGGTGAAAAAGAAACCATACGCAGCCACGAAAGCTTGGCATCTCCTCATCATACTGCTCACCAGCCTGGTCACACGTTGCTGTTGGATGGCATTTCATTCTTCAACCAGGATTCATCGCAGGTCATTCACTGTATTTGCATTGACTACTCTGGCATGCACAGCACGACCAAGCTGGTCGATCCCACATTAGTGTTCAATCGGGTTGAGGTCTGGTTGGATGACAGACCATTCTTCCATAAGGAATGACCATCTATCGTGTGCATAGATTTTAAACCCAAATACATTTGTACATTCCGTGAATGAACTTTGAAAATGTGTGTACAAAAACTCACACTTTGCAACTTGAGGTCAAATTTTGCACTATGGTTGTTTATTGAGGTTATTGAATTATGCCATTGGGATGAGGCCATTAGTATTGTCGCCCATAGTGAGAATAGGCTATATCAGTCTTAGGTTGTTTACGAATTTTAAACAATCTGTTTAATTGTTGTTTAAACAAATGATGTTTAAATTCACCAGTTAAACAAGAAAGCTGTTTAATGCACTGCGTACCAGCCACAGGCTTCGACATAAAAAAGTCCAGGTTTGGAGATATTTTCTCAAAAGATCAAGAGCTATCTCCAAAACCACTGAACCAATACTAGGCTTGTTTGTACTCATTTTGATGCACTTTACATGCTGATAAATATGGTCATGACAATTTACAATTCTGACATTTCTGAAATTGTTTAAAAAGATTTAAAACTTGTCGTCTTCAGTCGTACCCGCGTGGAGATTGTTAAACTTGCAATCATCGTTTTAACAGTATAAGAGATAGATGAGATAGGAAATGTAAGAACGCAGTTACAGAATACAATTTAGATTATAGTAATAACTATTTTTTTAATTATATTTTAGAATAGTTAATATCAGGCTGGGCAGTACAGTGATTGCCACAATCATGTTATGTCAACAGTCGACTTCGGTTGTATATATAAATGCGCTTTTATAAATGCGCACGTGACCAGATGGCTAGCGCCATATTTGCATTACATCACTGTCAATCACTGAAATGGCGACCATTGAAGGAGTGGCTACAGTTGTGACCTTGTTTGTGGCAAGGAACATTGGCTGGAGGTTCGATGCTATAAATTTGCAAGGATAAATCATGGATATCGAAGGATCATGATTATTGCACAGCACCCCCATGTACAAACATAACTAATGTTTAATTATTTATTTTTACAAATTGGGAAACAAATTTTTCCTGTACAAATGAATGCCGACCCCAAATTTCGGAAATTTCAGGACAATTTTTTTGGGTATTTTCTCAAATTGAAATTTATTTACAGATTTTGTGATTTTTGGGTTATTTAAAAATGTTTAAAAAAAATACCAACCGACCGACCGACCCTACTTGAAAGGTCCGTTCGCCCGTAGAACAGGGTTTCTCTCTTTCTCGCCTTTACTTATAATTTTATAAATATTATTTGTCCCCCCTTCCCCAAAACCACCCCTCCCCTTTTACACTCATAAATTAATTGGTTTTTGCTAACTTTCCCCTTCCGTGTAAAGTAAAACTTTATAAGCCGGTTGAATCAAACTGAACAAAATTGACGTATACAATTACAATATAATACCATGACAATAATGTGTATGACGAGATCTAACTTACTAGCTGAATAAACCTCAAACCATGCATCACATACGTGATTGTACGTCAAATTGTCATATAACGTATGCGCGTGATGTATAGTATACGAGTCTTCCTCAACATCTTCCAGCCGGGATGATTAGATCATGTACAGTCATCTACGTGTTTATACTCTAAATTGTATATACGTCAAAGGGTGACAAAGGGTGTACAGATTACCGATTTAGCATGGGGGACACAAAAAGGTGCTTAAAAACACATTTTGAATTTGTTTTTTTTGTCCATTTGCGAGTGAATGAGTAAGTTAGAGTTGAGGATGTCGGGCGGGGACATGTAAGCCTATTAGTTTGAGAGGGTCATTATTCCGAAAAGGGCTAAAGTTATAGTTTCCTCAATTTACGTTATAATTAGAGTTAAAAGTAGGGTCAGAGTTATGTTCATTGGCGGCACTACGGGGGGGGGGGGGGTACTTATCTTGACTCCCAAATAAATAAATCCATGACCCCTTCCTTCCGAAGAAAATGACAGGCCCCTAAGTTCCCTACGTGCAAACATTATCAAATAACATCATCGGCAGCTACCCAGTTCTGACCTTAATGCCAGTAAGAATCACATTTCGTCATCAATATGGCCAATTGCCACGCCCATTTAGCACGGAAATAATGAAATCAGCTATATCTGGCTTTTCCGTCATAAATTTTTTTTGTTTCGGGTCAAATTATTTTGCCCTTTGCAATCAATGCCACTATTTTGCAAAAACAATTTTCCTTGTAACCTGTCATTTTCGCCTATAATTTTGCGTGTGGAATTTGTGCACATCCGGGTACCTTACATCGTTGAACACGGTATGGCGACTTGTAGATGTCACGTGCGCATTTATAAAAGCGCATTTATATATACAACCGAAGTCGACTGGTCAATAACAGATACCGGGTGGTGGGGGAGAGGTGATGGCAATACATGGGTACCAATCGTTTCTGTATGACACCCTTTACGACAAATCTCACACATCTATGTGTAGGTTTGATTTTCCTTAAAGCCATATTATAACATTTTCAAACAAAATAGATTACCATTTCTTTGCCATAAACCGTTAGCTTTGACTGTTAGATATATCCCCTTTTATTTTTGAGCCGAACAACTACGGCAAAGCAAAGAAAATTTGAGTTTACTACCAGCGCACATGTCGCCAATACGTACCACTCCTTCGGTCGTGTTGTGGTACGACCCTTTGTTGTGTATATCACCGTCCCGCACGCCGTGTACGTACTGTGTGTTATGAACATCGTGTATGCGTTCGACTAATAATTCCATCGTAATAATAAAGCGCCGATTCCGGCGTTTTATTCAAAATCTCGGATTTTGACAAAACTACAGCAGGGTATATTGGTTTAATAAAGTACAATTTAATCGTGTAAAAAGGGAATTTTAAAAATTCAGTGAGGGCGTCTTCCTCAGCAAATGTTATAATATGGCTTTAATATGTGTAGTTTATTGTGACATAAATAGCACATATTTATTTGGAAGTTAGCGATGTTGACGTTATGTGCATGCTGCAAATGCTCCTGTCTAGGTTATCTGCCAACCTTTAATACTGACCTGTTTCTGTCAAATTTAATTCAATATCAGGTTCTTACTCTTGTCACTGAACCTGATTTGTTTATGGCATTCATTAAAGGAATGGTAAGGTCATAAGAGTTATGTTGGTAATGTACTTCTTACGTATTTTGTTTGCCATTATCATCGGGTGATCTTCTCCCACACTCTTATCAACGTTCTTTGCGGTTGATGATTTAGAGCTTTTTAGGTTACTGAAACACAGGTAAAGAATTCGAGTTATAGTGTTTTACAGAAATGGGACAAGACTAATAAATTGTGAGATTTCTATCATTTGAATTCAAGTGTATGTAAGTATCTGACAGCCAGCGTTGTTTATAATAGCGGTTAGTGGAAGAAGACTCGCACCTCCTATACCTGCCAGGTGTCATAAGTTTAGAAGTGTACAATATAGAATGCTGAAATTCATATAAATGTCTGTAGGGTAACTATTATAGATTATATCCTTTTGGCGCTAACCCCCCTCGAAGAACATTAGGCTGCGATCACATAGAAGTATACGGTATACGGTATTCGCTATATGATTAACGCTCATTCGATCAGGCTGAGTTCACATATGAGTATACTATGTGAACTCCGCCTGATCGAATGAGCGTTAATCGTATAGCGAATACCGAATACCGTATACCGTATACTTCTATGTGATCGCAGCCTTATGAACGTATTGATCGTATTGGAACTTTGCAAAACGAAACGATTTTTGAATTGATTGATTGCATCCTGTTTGCTGAATGTTTTTTCACACCAATTCACAGTAGAATCCATGATCGCATTCAATTATTATACAGTCTGAACTTTGCGCTACTTATTGCCGGCTATTTTCAGGGCATTCATATTTAAATGTTACCGGAGGTTGGAACATTAAAGTAAAGTCTGCACAAAAAATAACGCAGCTGTTATAAATACGGCTATGGCTTCAGAACGAATAACTGTTTTCACAATATTTCAACATGGAAAGAAGGGTGCATTAATTACGCGCATTTTGGTACCCCATTTTCCCATTGTCGTTCAATATCACCAATAAAGTAATGCTTTTAAAGAACAATGCCCGAATTTAAAAGTTGCAATTTACAGCGATCAATGGTTATTACGCAAGCGTTGTGGCACGTAAAACCCACCATTATCTTCCGTGCTGACTTCAAATCAATATAAATAGCTGCAAATTTGGGTAGTTGTCTTTAATAACACTGCTGTGATGTTAATATTGAATGAAAATGGACGAATGGGGTATTAACATGCGCGTAAATAAATCGTCCTTCTTTCTATGTTACAATATTGCTAAAACAATTATTATTAGTTCTGAAACTATAGGCGTATTTCAAACAGCTGTGTTACTTTTTGTGCAGTCTTTACATTATGCGGGTGGCGTTCAACCATTAGTGCTTCGTCTATGGCATCTTATAAAAGAGGGAAAATAGCACACAAAAAGCCACGCAAAGGTAAAAGCAATGAAGGGAAGTGGATAGATCTTCGATGCCTACTATTTATTTGCTTATTCCATGTGGATTTCCCGGACCACGATATCCTGCTGTCCTACAGAGCAGTTAGGTTAGATGCTTAAAAGCAACACATCAGAGGAGATCACTTTGACCAGTGCTTTGACCATGTTGACCCTGTTTTCTTGTATGTCCTTCCAATAACGTCCACCATTTGTTTTGGTATCCCACGTGAGCTCATAGGTTACGATGATCTGTGGCATCTTGTCTCGGTCCCGGTGAATAGTGTCGAAGGCTTTTCGGAAGTCAATAAATGTTATTATTGCTCGTATAAAGATGTTTGGCCTTTACTCTTTCTATTATTATTCTAAGCGCCAGTATGTGGCTGACAATAATTCTTTTTACTCTGAAGCAATTCTGGTTAGATTTTTGAATGTTTTGGCCGAAGCTGATACCATGGTAGTTACCTCCTTGTCTTGTATCTCCTGACTTTGACATTTTATCTGGAATAGATCACTGATCAGCCATTGAAATGGAAGCCACTGGTTACATTTTAATTTCCATTGCAGTTAATGAATTATGAAAAAATAATAGGCCAAATTGAAAATTTTGTCTATTACCCTCCTCGCTGGAAAAATGCGTGCACATGGCTGAAAAATGAACCCACAATGAGCCCTGGGATCTGACATACTGAACTCATGCCTTTCCTTGTTAGTGTAAGTGTGAGCTTTATTTTTCTCAATATTTAAGAAATTGTTTTTAAACATGGTCTTTGGGCTTCACTGGACAATATTATATCACTATCTGTTTCAGTGATAACTTGTGGTACACGTTGTATAGATTTTTTTTTGGAGTCACTCGTTTTGGTGTTGACCATAATTAAAGCAGGAATGTACTCGAGTAAGGGTATACGAGGTATTGTTTTCATTATCTGAATCAATATATTATTAAAAAATAACATTTTGGTGTTTTGCAAAAGTTCATTCTACAAATCATATACTTTAAAAACTTGCTTAATTTATTGTTGTTAATGAGTTATGTATGTTTTACAAAAGTGTTGTTGTTTCAGCCCTCTTTACAACATAACTCAAGAACCACAGGACCTACAAAAGTATACAGGGTGTAACAATAAAAGTTATACAATTGCATTTTGAATTATCAGGAAAAAGTAAAAAGAGTTGTGGCACAAATGTTATATGCAATACAATCAGTAATATCTTGGCTAAAAGAAGACGTTTAGTTGGTTTCTTTACTAGCTTGCGTTCAAAACCTATGCCCGATTAACTAAATCGTCAAGAAAACGTGTTGGGCCACTTTTGCCATGTTTGCGCATATCAAGTTTGAACCTCGTTAATATGCTTATCGTGCATTAAACATCAAAGAACTGACACGAAAGAATTATAAGTGTTTTTTCTTCACATAATTAGCATGAACTAAATAATAATGTGCTATTTCTTTAAAATGATCTTATAAATAAAGTAATTTCTCATATCCCTGGGATATCATCATTGGTAAAACAAAGAACATTTTTTTGCATTCGTAAGTACAAAACAAACGGTAAGAAAAGTTTTGGAAGTTCAGCTAGGCTATAGCTGTTCTGGGGCGACCACTATTGCCAGCATTTCTGTTGGTATTTTTACCAAATTTTACATACTTTTCATAGTTATACGTATATAATTGTATTGCCATGATGTAAGACTTGAGTTTGAAAAATGAGCTACGAACAATCTTATAGTTTCTGCTTTACTCCATCAGTTTGTCACAATCATAAAAATTCACTCTTCCACTTTGAATTGGGGTTGAAGTTGTGGAGCTTCAGCCACGATTCCTAGTAAAGGAGGTTGTTATGTCAATGCTTAGATGTGACATTCAAAGACGTAAGGAGATACTCTATTATGTAATAATTTCTACCGCTTCGAATACCCCATTTTTAAAAACTAACTATCATAAGAGCACCGACCAAGTGGTCCTTGGTTCAACTCTATTCAGTCACTTTGTCACAAAACTGGCCCAGGCGGTTTTAAGACTAGGTTGCATAATTAGCCATATCTTCACTTGTATACCATCAATTTTATTGGAATAAAGCTAATCTGGTGGCCAAAGATATTATCTTTACAGACATATCAATATCAAACCAAAACAACAGCGGCATACTTGTGTAATTCTATTTTCCAAATTGTACAAATTTTATTGTTACACCCTGTATTTGTGATATTTGAATTCTTCTACACGCTCGCTACGAATTGAGCGATGTAATTTTTGCTAAAGCTCACTACCATTCGCAAGATGCTGCGAACTGGTTTTTTTGACTGCTTCGACCAACAATACATCGTATACCCTTAAATTATTCATTCACCCGAAAACGTAAGGATAATTCAGTTTTGCGTTAGCTTTATGTATGCCTAAAAAGATGACCACCAACCGTAAAATAATGAAAAATTAAATTTAAGAAATGGACTACGCGTCCAAAGAAATAAGCTAAAATACCGTAAAATTCCGTCTACAAGCATATATATGCCTCTAAACGAGGTTTTTTTGACACAAGAGACAAGAGGCAGACACTCTCAACAAAAACGTTATTTGGAGTTTGAACAACTATATTACTGATACAGGCGGCTGTACAAACATGTATATTTGTAAGACCAATCTATTGCAATGTTTTTGAGAAGGGTATTGGCCTTTTATATCATTCGTTAAAAAAAAACTCGTTTAGAGGCATGCTTCTAGACGGAATTCTACGGTAATCAAATAATATGCGTTAGAATAACTACGTTGCAATGCACAACTCGTACAATCATGTTGTTTTACTGGGACAATTATGATGGGTTCAGGTTGAATTATTCTATTACTTCTTATGAGCCATGTCTTGTCGTGTCTCGTTCGGGCAAATCTTCGATCAATTTTCTTGTTAAACAGGTTATTATATCTTGACCTCATTCTTAGGCCAAAAATGTTTTGCTTGCCCTCAACCGACCGACCGTACATTATCATCGTCGGCCTAAATTTGTCCAATATTTTTAGCACTTTTTTGTGATTTTCATTAAAGCTAAATCTGACTAACAGCATTTGTTAAAGCCTTAATGTACGATTTACGTCAAATTTTAATTTTGTTTTTCTTTATTCAAAATGTTGAAATAATATTTAAGGCCAATGGAACTCGATTATTAGTTTCCGATTGGATGTTTGAAAAAAAGGACGAGGTCGCTATTTCATTATTCATTATTCGGTCTCTTTTCATTATCCATTATGTCAACAAAATCAATGATTTTATGAACAGCTTTCTCCAAATTTAGGTACCCCACCGGTACCAAAGTATATATTGTTGATGAAAGACCATTTCAAAACAGGTATTAATGCTTAGATCATCATTACAGACATTTTGCAACAGATTGAGAAAAGATTTTATTTGTTTAAATTAAAATGAAAAGAAATTTGCAATTTTGGT